>NW_026046447.1:300000-600000 GCF_023864275.1 Schistocerca cancellata | reverse complement strand
TGGGGTTGTCCCCAAAAAGAGCTTCAAATGACTGACGTCATCTGACTGGCACTAATAAACTCGAGAACGCGATCGGCTGAGCACTTGTCATCTGCTAAAATGAAAGATATATCACGCGACACCTGTAGACGGGCGCGTAACGGAGTAAAATAGGGGCACTCAATTAAAAGGTGTCTTACCGTCCACAGCTGAGAGCAGTGGGGACAGAGTGGGGAAGGATCACTACTTAAAAGATGTCGATGGCTAAAAACACAATACCCTATCCGGAGTCCAGTTAAAATTACCTCCTCCCGACGACGAGTTCGGGAGGAAGAGGTCCAAGCACCGGGAAGAGCTATCAAAAGTCCCGCAATTTATTATTGGGAAGTGTCGACCAATGTGCGTGCCATAAAAGAGTAACACGACGACATAAAACACTCCGTAGATCGGTGAAGGGAATCGTGCGAATAGCTGGTTGAAGAAGAAATACTGCAGCCTTGGCCACTATATCGGCCGCCTCATTTCCACAGATACCAACGTGTCCCGGGATCCAGAGGAACGCCACCGAGACGCCCCCCAAGTGGAGCAAGCACAGGCAGTCCTGAATCCGGTGGACCAGAGGGTGGGCAGGGTACAGAGCCTGGAGACTGGTGAGAGAGCTGAGAGAATCTGAACAGATAACGTACTGTATCCGCTGATGGCGACGGATGTATTGGACAGCCTGAAGAACAGCGTAAAGCTCCGCAGTATAAACCGAACACTGTTCGGGAAGCCGAAATCGATTTGGGGTGTCGCCAACAATATAGGCACTCCCTACACCTAAAGATGTTTTCGAGCCATCAGTGTAAATTAATGTGGCATCCTTCATTTGTGCACATAGAGCAGCAAATGCCCGTCGATACACAAGTGAAGGGGTACCATCCTTGGGAAACTGACAAAGGTCACGCTGCAGGAAGGTCCGGGGACGAAGCCAAGGGGGTGCTGTACCCCAAGTTGTCAAGAAAGTTTTAGGAAAGCGGAAGGAAAGAGAATGGAGCAGTTGACGGAAGCGGACTCCCGGTGGTAGTAGGGAAGAAGGGCGGCCTGCATACCCTACATCCAAGGAGGCGGCGAAAAAAATGTCATGGGCCGGATTAGCACGCATGGATGACAGATGGCTAGCATAACGACTCAGAAGAACTGCTCGCCGATTGGACAGCGGAGGTTCAGCAGTCTCAGCATAAAGGCTTTCCACAGGGCTGGTGTAAAAAGCTCCAGACACTAAACGTAATCCACGGTGGTGGATACAGTCGAGAGGACGAAGAATAGACGGCCGAGCAGAGGAGTAAACTATGGTTCCATAGTCCAATTATAACGCACTAAGGCGCGATAGAGGCGGAGAAGGACCACTCGGTCCGCTCCCCAGGAGGTACCATTCAGGACACAGAGGGTGTTGAGGGATCGCAGACAGCGAGCCGAAAGATCGGAAAACGTGGGAGGACCAGCGCAGTTTTCTGTCAAACATAAGACCCAAGAATTTAACGACGTCCGAAAACGGAAGTTTGACTGGTCCTAAATGTAAGGAAGGTGGAAGAAACTCATTACGACGCCAAAAATTAACGCACACAGTCTTACTGGAGAAAAGTGGAAACCGGTTTCGATGCTCCGAGAGTCGAGGCGATCGAGACATCCTTGAACACGTCGTTCAAGAAGGCTAGTCCGTTGAGAGCTGTAGTAGATCGCAAAAACGTCCACAAGGAGGGAGCCTGAGACATCGGGATGGAGACAGTCCATAATTGGATTTATGGCAATGGGGAAACAGTACAACAAAAGGGGCAATCGACCGCGAAAACCCCAAGAGAACAGTGTGCGGAGGATGCCTGTCCTCCAACAGGTATCGTATGCTCTCTCCACATCAAAAAGTATTGCTACCGTTTGGCGTTTCCGGAGAAAATTGTTCATGATATAAGTGGAGAGAGCAACAAGATGGTCAACTGCAGAACGATGCTTTCGGAAACCGCATGGGGCAGGTGTTAAGACTGCGGGACTCCAGCCACCAAGCTAAACGGCAATTCACCATATTCTCCAAAATCTTACATGCACTACTCGTGAGAGAAATGGGGCGATAGCTAGAGGGGAGATGTTTGTCCTTTCCAGATTTCGGAACAGGAACGATGATAGCTTCCCGCCATCGTATAGGAAAAGTACTGTCGGTCCAAATTCGATTATAAAGGCGAAGGAGGTAACGCAGGCTATGGGTTGATAAATGCAGCAACATTTGGATGTGGATACCATCTGGTCCTGGGGCGGAGGAGCGAGAAGAAGAGAGTGCGTGTTGGGGTTCCCGCATGAAGAAAACAGTATTATAGCTATCGCGATATTGAGAGGAGAAAGCAAGAGGTTGCACTTCAGCTGCACGTTTCTGCGGGAGAAACGCTGGCGGGTAATTTGAAGAGCTCGAAATCTCAGCGAAGTGTTGACACAATGAGTTAGAAATTGCAACGGGGTCCACTAATATATCATGCGCGACAGTGAGCCCAGAGACCAGGGTGAAACTAGGCGCGCCAGATAACCGTCGAATCCGACTACAAACTTCCGAGGGGGAGTGAAGGTGTTAAATGAGCTAGTAAAGACGTCCCAGCTTGCCTTCTTGCTATCGCGGATGACGCGACGGCATCGCGCACGGAACTGCTTATAGCGGATACAGTTGGCCAAAGTAGGATGGTGGCGGAAAAAGCGAAGAGCACGTCGCCGCTCACGTATTGCGTCACGTCATGCCTTGTTCCACCAAGGAACTGGGGGGCTCCGGGGCAATTCGGAGGTGCGAGGTATTGAACGTTCCGCAGCTGTAAGAATAACGTCTGTAATATAAGTAACCTCAGCGGCGACGCTAGGAAAGTGACTGTCATCGAATGTCGCTAGAGACGAAAAAAGTGTCCAATCGGCTTGGGCAAACTTCCAGTGTCGCGGGCGCATATATGTCAGGTGTGGCTGCAATCAAAGGACACATGGAAAGTGGTCACTCGAGTGTGTATCGAGAAGGGCGAACCATTCGAAGCCCCGAGCTAGCGGAACAGTACCGACCGAAAGGTCCGAATGACAGAAATTTTTCGTGGAGGCAGACAAAAATGTAGGGTCCCCAGTGTCGAGCCAAACAAGATCCGCTTGGTGGAAGAAGTCTATCAATAGAGAGCCACGCGGACAAGAATGTGGAGATCCCCAAAGCAGGTGTTGGGCATTGAAGTACCCAACCAGCAAATGGGGGGGGGGGGGGAAGCTGACCAAGAAGATTAAAGTGTTCAGCTCGTGCCATTGGTGTAGACGATGGAATATATATAGTAAAAAGAGAGAAGGTGTATCCAGACAGGGAAAGACGGACAGCGACAGCTTGGAAGGTACTGTTTAAGGGGATTGGGTGATAATGGAGAGTATCATGGAGAAGAATCTTAAGTCCTCCATGTACTGGAGTGCCTTCAACAGAGGGGAGATCAAATCGGAGGGACTGAAATTGGGGAAGAACAAAGCAGCCGTGGGGATGCAACTTTGTTTCCTGAAGACAAAAGATGACCGGTGAGTAGGATCGTAAGAGGATCGACAGTTCATCCCGATTGGCTCGAATACCGCGGATACTCCAGTTGATAATGGACGTAGAGTGAACAGAAAATGGAGGAATGTGACCAAGGTTGCCCTCAACTCAACGACTGCTCAGAGCTTGCGACCGACAGCATGGAACGGCATTCAGCTGAAGGCAGAAGATCCTGATCCATAGGTTGTTCGGGAGCAGCTCCTGCCACCGGCAATCGACTGGTTGATCGGTCACAAGCACTGCGCCTCGGCGGTTACCGCCAGGCGGTGTCGTAGATGAGACACGCCGTGGCGGAGGAGAGGAACTGGGTTTCTTATTAGCCTTTTTGGAAACACAAAGTTGAGACGAAGGAGGAACATGTGGTTGTGAAGTTGTCGTACGTAAAATGTCTTCACGATTAGGCTCTTTTTTGGAAGTCCAGGTGTCTGATTTTGGGACTCGAGATGTAGCAGAACCCGATGAAGTGTGAGCCAGAGAGTGAGCAAGTGAGAGTGTGGGGAGGTTGAATGGGCGATCTTTGCATTGGCCGATCTGACGATCGTGGCACTAAAGGTGGAATCACAAGTGTGAGTGGCTGCCTCCTTTGTTGGCCAAGGAGAGGCCAGGACAGCACTGCATTTACTTTTGTGAGGCACAGTGGGCTTTCAGTTGGCGAATAACTTTCGAGCAGCAAAGGTCGACACCTGTTTCTCCACTCTGATTTCCTCGTCTTTAAAAATGGGGCAATCTCTAGAGTAAGCAGCGTGGTCACCCGTACAGTTGATGCAACTAGGGGATGGAAGTGGACCAGCACCCCTCATGGGCATCCTTGCCACACAACACATTTCGCCGGGTTGGAACAGGACTGGCTGGTATGATTGACCAGCTGACACCGATAGCAACGCGTAGGGTTTGGGTTGTAAGGGCGAACGCAAATTATCTCCTAGCCCGCTTTTATGTTCGATGGGAGTTAAACTGTGTCAAATGTCAAGAAGACAGTACGGGTTGGAACGATGTTTATATGAACCCTTTTTCCGACTCTATGAACAGCTGTGACGCCCTGGTGAGCCAGGTATTTTTTAATTTCCTCTTTGGACAATCCGTTGAGGGAGCGTGTATAAACGACCCCACGTGATGACTTTAAGGTGCGGTGCAGTTCCACCCGGACAGGGAAAGTGTGTAGCAGTGAAGTGTGCAGCAATTTTTGTGCCTGGAGTATACTGACTGTTTCTAACAACAAGGTGCCATTCCGTAATCGGGAACAAGACTTTACAGGACCTGCAATTGCGTCGACACCATTCTGAATAATGAAAGGGTTGACCGTGGAGAAGTCTTGACCTTCGTCAGACCGAGAAACAACAAGGAACTGTGGCAACGATGGAAGAACTATCCGTGATTGAGACTCGTTGAACTCACGCTTGTGAGCAGACATAGTAGATGATGAAACCATTGCAGAAGTATCCCCCATGATTACTGGCGTCTCCGATAGCGCGCTCCTTCCTTGTTAGCGCTCTCTCTGAGGGCACTCCCGCCTTAGGTGATTGTTCTCACCTCAGGGCACACCTCCCAAGAAACGGACAGAGGGACAAATCGGCACTTTCAGAAGGTATCAGCTCGGGTAATCACACCTCCCTGGGCCTGGCCGTTACCAGGGGGTACGTATGTGTCCTACCTGTCTACTCGAGGCGGGGAATTACGCGTTACCCCATCAACGGCTACACATGGAAATTTGTGGATCGGCCTCCAGACACGCACAGGGAGGAAAAATTAGAAAATGGAAAAACAAAGAAAGGGAAAGGAAAGAAGAGAGGTCTCAAACGCCGCAGTGGAGAAAAGAGTAAAGAGAAGGACAAAGGAAGGACCAAGACTTGCCAGCAGTGTAAGCGAAGAAGGGAGAATGTTTTACATTCTCAAGCGTCCATCTCCGGGCGGTCAATGTGCTGTATTCCTTGTTTAATTTCTGCTGACAAATGCTTCTTTTTTCGTATTAGCGAAATCGATTTTCTCCATTCGTTTTCGAGATCGCTGTTTTGAACATGGCACATGGTTGTCGTGAACAGTAGACCACTTCTGCCACTTAGTTAGTCATAGCTTAAAGTCTGTATTCCAGTTCACGTTCTGCAATCAACTCTGTGTTATCTTTTCATCTGCATTACTCTGTTTTGGGGATAGTGCCAATGGAAGTGTTCTTTAAAAAGTATTTTGAAAGTGAATAATGTTAAAGACGTGTTGTGTACTCAATGCTTGCAGTAGAACCACTGCAGCCTTCCAAAAAATGTGAATCTTGTGTGGTGAATGATCTTTCAGTATTCAGTGTCCTTATGCAACTGGAAATTTGTGGTAGGGTCTTACGGGACCAAACTGCTGAGGTCATCGGTCCCTAAGCCTGCACACTACTTAATCTAACTTACGCTATTGACAACACACACAACCATGCCCGAGTGAGGGCTCGAACCTCCGACGGGGCAACCTTATGACACAAAAATAGAAACAATTGTTATATTTATTTACTGCGTTTAATTTGTAGTTGGTGCACTAAAGTATTGTAAATAAATACGCTAATTACGGAAATTACGAAATTCAGGCACGTATGCTTTTGGTATTCCGACCACAGGGAGTGAAGTCTTACAGATTCAAGCTGTGATCACTTCTGAAATCCCTCAAGGCACACGTCAGCTGGTATTTTTCCTGCTGGAAGTATGAACGAATCTTGGCAACAACATATAAGAAGCACATAAGTTGTTTGGGAACTGTGACCGACGATTTACTTTCTGGTCGGCAGAGAACTATACCGCTAAATTCACTTTATTTCCGTGTCATTACCATTGAATAATCCTAGAGATTTTCACATAAGGTTATCTATCATGGTTTTCAAACCAGGAAGGTCATTCCAGGTGGAAATTGGAATTAATCTCTTCTTTCACAATGCGATTTACCTCTCCTAGCCACAACATTATTTGAAACCATCTGACAACGCTCAGGTACTTCACCCAATCCACGCCTGTAGAAACCTACTGGTTCTAATTTAACGATGTTGTCAAACCAGGTCTGAAGCGCATTTTAGTCTGGAAACGAATTTTCTTATCGGTTGTTTGATAAAAAGTGGGAAAGGTAAACATTTGGCGGTACAAAATCAGAAAAATAAGTGCGTGAGGAATAATTTAAGAACAACCTCCTGGATAGTTTTGTTTTCAAATCAGCAGTATGCGTTATGTTGTAACAAAAGTGACAATTCTGTCCGTGGTTTTTCTTACACTGAGACCGAAAGGTGTCTCAGTTTTGCCAACTAATACACGCTGCGACGGGAAGGAGCTCTTAGCGCACAGCACTCCCCCCCCCCCCCCCCCCCCAATAGATGCAAAATATGTTGACACTTAGTACTGTATAAGAATGCTGAAGGTATTTATCGATCGCGTTCGGGTAAAATAATTGCTTTGAATTTGAGCAGGAGTAATCTTATGCCAGGCTTCTGATCCTGTGGAAAATCATTCATGCCAGAACCATCATTCTTGACACAACAAAACACTTTTCTGGTATCTTTTGACCAAAGATACTCGCTTGCACGCAATACAAAGATACAGAGCTGTCCATGCTGCATTCATCCCTCTATTATATCCAAAGTGAATAATGTGTCGCAAATGTTTGAACGTTTTCCACTTCATAATATTTTACAACTCCCGAACAACGTTCTAAACCCATTTTTAGTACTCAAATATTATATTTATTTCTACATAATCAATGAAACTTTCAGCCTTGATTGCTATTCCTAAAAGTTTGAACTGACAGAGCTCTATAATAGCTGAACACAAAAAATAAACCTTTCCTTTCTGGAAAGAGATTAGTTTTCCTATTCTTCAGTTTCGCACTTGGCTGAACTGTGTGCCTGCTGGTAGTTTCTGCACAACAATCAATTGTGATTTAGTTGGCTGGGTGTGTTATGGACGCCCTTCTAACATTCAGTATATTTCAGATTTCCTGAAGTAACTGCAATAGCGGTTCATCTTACCTTCCTAATAATAGAACGAAATGTTACATTAGCATTACTAGGTTGACGTGCAGTACACACTTCTTACACTGAAAAAATTAGAAAATGAGAGATATCCTGAGGTCGATATGACAAAGGTGAGGGGAAATGAGCTACACGTCTGACAAAGAGAATGAAGTTATGACAGTGATATTTTGGGATACAAACCAGTATGTGTAGCCACAAACTACAGTACTGCTCCTGCTTTGAGCTCTGCTGCAAGATACTAACGGGCAAAGAGAAAGGAAACATCTGTTGCAATGCCACATCTCTTTGAAGAATAAAACGCCTGTATGTGATGCATTGATCTACTGGACAAGCAGATATCACTTAATAGGACGATAAGATAAGAAAAAGGTGGTGGCCACTATGCACTGAAATGACAGATTTGGTTTGTGCACCGTGTGTTTACCATGCAGAGATCAAAGCCAAATGAAAAGGTCTCACTGAATGGGAATAGTGGTGTGGCGCATTTCAAACTACACACGATCGACACGGAAAAGAAGAGGACCACATGGACGAAAACTGACGAGAGGACAGGTGAGCACAGACGTGGAACTAGAGCCAGGAAATTACTTTAGCTGCTAAGTAAAACATAGGAAAGATATTCATACTGCAAGAAGATGACAAGTACACAAACAGAGTAGCTGTGACACAGTTGTCAAGTGTTTTGTTTCATTACACGCTGAATAGTCAATACCTAATATTACAGTGTATGTATTTAGTTCACCATGTTTCTTGTTTTCTGCTACGGCGGTAGTATCGCACCTTTTGATTACTAATTTTGCCAACGTCCCAGAAATGGGACGGCCTAGAGTTTTTGTTCCATTCTCATCTATTAAATATTTTCAGAACAGGTTTTTATTTCATTTATCACGAAGGTGTCACTGTAATATGAACAAAATTGAACAAAAAAGTTTCGGCATAATGGATTAAGTTTCAAACATGCAAAATCCAATACTTAACTTCAAGCTAAACACTAGAACTTCAAGTAAGAAAGTGACAGTTGATAAATACACTCACAGCCTCGCGCAGCGTTAACCTAGTGGACGGCACCTGGAACGCGTCCGGTAGTCGATATAGGGCGAGAAAGTCTACAGTGATCTGTTCCGACGTTGACGCAGCCACCAGCTTTTCGGGACGAATTGTTTCTGCTGTCATCAGAGTTTTGATTGTGCTATTACTGATTGGTTATGTAGTAAAGCGAATTAACTTCGAGACTCCATCATCAGACGTAACATCAGCAGACACGAATATGATTTAAAAGTAAAACATCGAGGAGTCTACCTCGCTACTTTGTATCTACAATGCGCGACGTTTACTACTAGACGACGAACACACACACACCCATGTAACGGCTAGCGAAGAATGATAGAAATTACTCCATACACTTCCGCCTCCTGCAGTATTGCCAGACTGTGCATACGGCCGCATTTAGAATTCTGGGGTGCGGTGTGTTATACTGGGCACCTTCAGTGAACGACTCGGACTAACTCTCCACGGCAGCCGCCCGGCCGCCGGGATTTATGTCTGACTGTACTGTTACCCACTCAAAATCCATTCCACCTTGGACGAGAATGTAACACGTGGTACTGTATAAGGATTTTAACAACAACTTAAATGGCAATAAAATTTACAATGTGTCATTTCTACAAGATTTCCAATTTCTCTTAATTGCTATGGCCATAGACAGGGTCTGCTCTACCTTACTTTCATCACTTCTTGTCCTCTCCCCTAAATGTACATTTGTTTCCATTCCAGGCTAATTATCGTGAGACCAGAGAAATTATGGGGATTTAAAAACGGGTCAAGATAAAAGAGCATCAGAAACTACAGCACACGTACATACATAACCCTATTTTCCGAAATGGAAGTGCGCCTGTATACATTAGTCGCCCTTTCTGGTACCCGTACAAACGAAACGATACAAGAACAGACGAAGGGATCACGTGAGGGTGGTCTGCGAGCTGCCACGCTGCGCTGCGTTGAAGCTTTAGGAAAACGGCGCACACATGTTTAACTCGTATGCAGGTGTCAATGTAATCCAGATTTTCCGCTTTATACTGAACTATTCTTTTTTCCGCAGTCGGTGAATTGCTACTGTAAAATATCGGAGGTACGTAAACTCTCACCAATTCGGATGGCATGGTTTTTCTTTCGTGTGCCAAGAGGCTCACACAGCCCTCGACCCCAAATCTGTGGTACGGAGAAATCCCTATATTATTTTAAACCATAACTGTATTAACAAATTTTCTTTGCTATTCTGGAAGGTAATAAGATAACTTTTCATTTTTCAGTTTTTGTCTTCTCTCAGTTCGTTTATTATCTTAGCATTTTTTCCCTTGTTGATAGCTCTAATTCCGAAGAAAGTGCGTGACCTTACGAAACATTACAGGAAAGATCTGAGAAAAGGTAACGCTTTATAAGATAGGCAACGTAAATTCGCATCCTATGCAATATCTTCAAGTGACTAGTTAGTACGCTGTCCTTCCATAAACAGTTGTTGATACAGAAATAACCCTGAATCACCTTTTGAACATGTTTTAATTTCCGTACCACAGTGCTGTATCCTGTATTCTTATGTCTGAAGATGCTTTGTTTCTATTTACATAATTTCCAACTGTTTGCATAGACACGCATTGACAGCACTGCGTTTTCGAGGTTAACGTTTTGTCTAGTAGCAATTTCTTCGTTAGTCGTTAATTTACTTCTATTTTCCTGTAAAATATTTTCTACTTCCTTGCGACAGCTGCATTTTCGAGCCCGAATATTTTTCTCATTATTACGCTCATTACTACGGCCTGAATCAGAAGTGGATAGATTTAGAATTGGAACAGCTTCACTCTACCTGCGTATAGAACGAGTAGTCAACAGTTATTTTCAAAAATTTTCCGTAATCGCAGCCCAAGACAATATTTTCAACTGGAAGCAAATCTGCAAGTTTCAAGAACTTATCCTTTTTCTTTTCGTCTCACCGCTTGTAGGACGCGTGCCAAACCATTATTTTTCACTTTAGAACTTACTGTAAAAATCCCTCAACACACCGATAATTACGCCGTAACTCTGTATTCACTCACCAGTCAGTAATAAAAATTCACATTGACGCAAGCAACCTTGTTTTCGCTCGGAAACGCAATTACAACACAGTGCACTATGGCAGTCCCGGGCTGCTGAGCGCTGTCCGGGCCCGCTTCGACGCCGGCGGTGATGCTCGCTACTGTGCACACACCTCGTGATCCCTGCCGTGCATTCTGGTATCCATGCATTCACCCTACTGACAGCGGAATATTAAAAGGTCATTTTTATTCGCCTTTTCACCCACATATTCCCCACGACGTTTTGGCAACTTTTGAACCCTTTAAAAGAACACGAAGATGTGGAAATATCAGCACCTATTTTGTTGCCACATCTACCTACCACTTCCTTTCCATTCATAAGTGAAACCTCAGTCGCATCCACAAATTTGGTTAAAAATAATCTGTTTACTCCTAATAAGAATATTGCAACAATCTAACAGTCGAGCCTCTGAAGGGAATCTAGTACTAACTTACTTTTCTAGAAAATTTCTGACCAGACATAAATGAAAAATTCTAGATTAAATGTTGATGCTTCTGCAGCTCGTTCCGAATTTCCGCCCGAGTGTTCGTCAGAGTTCAACTATGTACTTCAAAGCCATTCTTGAACCATACTGACAGACCTATTTAGTGTCACTTTTTAAATTGTATTTCAGAATTTCTCATTTGTGCATAAAAAATTAAATGCGCTGCCGAATCACTCGTAAAAACAGTACTGCAGTGTCAAATATCTATAGCCGACTTAATCCCTCTTCCTGTCATCATACCGAGACTAAGTTGTGGTTCATACATAGGGCAAGGAGGGCTCTAGAGGCGCTGCGCACCCAGCTTCCCAAGCCAGACAACCCCGACAGAAAAATCAAGTAAGAGGTGGCAGCCCCATCACCTTACTTAACGTGCGCAGATTGTGTCTTTGGCAATGTGGAATGTTAGAGGACTGACCAACACAGAGAAGGAGTTAAACCAAATATGCAAGGAGAGAGAAGTAAAACAGTGCGATAACAAACTAAGAATAACAAAAGATCTGACTGACCACTCGATAGCCTACAGTGGCGTCCCGCCTAGTGTTGGTGTGGCAAATTCAATCAATGATAAATGGAGGGGACAGATTCGTGAATTCAACCTCAAAAATAAAGAATAATAACAGTCAGATATAAAATTCCAAGAGATCATCTAACAGTGAAAGCTGTCTACGGCCCATGAGGAGAAAAGGAAGGATGATCCTGATACTTTATACGATGATCCTCAGAAAGTGAATAAAAATCAACAAGACAGACCATGTTGTCATCGCTGGTGATTTTAATGCAAGAGTTGGAAATCTACCTACACCTGTAATATCAGTCTTATTTGGAGGAAAGACCCTTGATAATAATGGAAATGAACTACGCACAGTTGTCTCCAACAATTTCAAAATTACTACAACATTTTACCGATAAATACAGTAACAAGTTTACATGGATTGCACGAAGATTAATGTCTGTGATTGACTACACACTGATTAATGATAAAATGAAGACTTATGAAGATATACATGTTTGTAGAGGAAGAGACATAGGTAGTGACCACTTCCTTCTACGCAGTAAGATAAGGCTACTGCCAAAATGGAAGGAGACAAATTCCTAAAGAAACCACACCAAAAATGGTTAAAAATACGTCTTCTGTCGGAATACAGTATTAGGAAACTTCATCAATACTGACTCCAGGGAAAGTTTGCTTTATTACCAGTCAATACACACATCGATAGAGAATGGAATATCAAAACCGCCATCATTCAAGAAGCCCTAGAAGCACTTGGTAGAAGGAAGAAAACCGATGGGGAAAACTACTCAGTCTGGAACACAGAAATTAAAGGTATGGTTAAAGGGCAACACAGACCTTGTCTGAAGTTTCTACAGATGAAAACGTCAGAAAGTTTGCAGACGTACGAAATAAAGCGGAATACTGCCCAACAATTACTGTGCGAAGCACACCAACAGTCATGGGACCCATTTATAAGCGTCTTAGAACACGATGTACAGGGCAGACAGCAATGTGCATACGAGGTCATGAAAGCCCTCAACAAGGAAGAAAGACGCCGCGACACTGAACATAATACTCAATAAGCAATGGATACATTATACAGAACTGTGGTGTACACTGAAGGCTGGAAATGACACTCGAGAAAGTATGTACAATGAATCAGTAGATGCAATTACTACGGACCAACTACATCACGGCTTTAAAGGTATGAAATATAGGAAAAAAAGAATAGATGGACTACATGCAGAGCTAATTAAATATGGAGGGTTGCCACTAAATAAGACTTTACAATTATAAATGAATGTTGGTCGAAACGCAAGATCCCCAGACCATTGGTATATAGCAGAAGTGATCTCTCTCCAGGAAAGGGAAACACAGTGATTATAGGAGCTATCGCGGCATAAGTCTTCGGAACACTGGCTACAAGCTAGACACACAGATCAATAACCGCATGCAGAATATTACAGGAACTAATATTTCTGAAGAACATAATGGTTTAGGTCGTTTATGCAAAATCATTGTGATTGTAGGTAAAGACGTTATAGGAAAAACACACTGAATATAATGTAGATACCCATATGGCCTTATCGATCTTCAGAAGGCCTTTGAACGTGTGAGCCGTGATGGACTATGGAAGATTATGTCGGAACAGTGATACACGTAGCACCTCACAAAGCTTGTCAAAAGTCTTCACAATAGCACATGCATTGCAATAAACACAGGCAGGAAACTGCTAGAAGAAATAATTGTTAACCAAGGCGTTAGGTAAGGATGTGGCCTATCACCTACCCTTTTTAATACTACAATGAGATTATCGCAAATGCAAATGTCCAAAGTAAACAAAGGAATTAACATAACGAATGAGGAACATCTAAATGTACTTCTGACTGACCACCACAGATCAGTGTACCAGTTAACAAAGATCAATATACCAGCTGAACGGAAGTACATCTTCAGAATTTCTAGTGAGAACAAAAATAATGGCATTCTGAGGAAAATCTCCAGTCAGGTCAAAAATTGTTTTGGATAATTCAGTTTTAGAACAAGTGTGAACTCTTATTTAGGCTGCGCTGAAAGTTTTGATTTGAACCCTGATATTGAAAACAAAATGCAGAAATTTCAAGCTGTCTGTGGCATCGCTTGCACAACACTGTGCTATAAAGCACAAAAAGAAACCGTCGTGATATTCTGTAAAGTAACGGCGGTTCCGGTGTTATCTTAAACAATCGAAAGTTTATTTACCACAAAAAAACAAGAAAATAAAATTAAAACAGCAGAGATGGGGTTCCTAAGAAAGACAAAATGCTGCACAAGAAGATATTATTAAAAACGAAGAATTAGAAGAGAAATATTTTCAGCATGAATGAAAAAGTTAATAAAATATCGTGAAGATTGGAAGCAAACACCTCCTAAGAATTCCAGGTCACAGAATTACTCAGACGATCGTGACTACAAGCAAAATGGGAGATATTTGAAGGCCTGGAAAATGATGGGTATGATTTTGCTTGACAGGTCGTAAACAGGCAACAGCCTAATCACTCTTAAGTGCATCTCCATCCTGTGATTGTGCAACAAATTTAAATTACGTTTGGTGGTTTTTACTTAATGTAGACCGACGAAGAATAAGCGACCAAGTTTTTGTAGGTTCGACGCCTAGGAACATTTCGTATACGTTACTACATAAATAGCACCGAATGACTATATTTTCTGTTTTCGAAAACCGTTTTGACTCTTCAAACATTAGAACAAAATACTGGGCTTCTTTCCCTGCATGTGAGACACTCTAGCATAATGCTACGGTTATAAGAATTTTATTTGGTGTATCGTCAGGTGTTTATTTTTCCGTTTTAGATTCACCTTTTTCCCAAGACAGATCCATCCTTGAAAGTTCCAATGAAAGGAAAAAGAAATGATTGGCGCTATCTTTCTACTCATTATGAACTCTTCGAACAAGCCCCTTGAGAGCTGTGTATCGAAGTAAATCGGCAGTCGCTTCCATCCCTCCTCCGCTTTCTTTAACGTCTAGAACATATCTTTGATCTAGTGGAGCAGCAACCGTTACATTCACTCCAACCTATTACTTGCAAGTTATAGAACACGAGAGCGTATAATCCCTGATTTACAATTGCAAACCTGGGGCTTAGAGTAACAGGATGTAAATATATTCTGTCATGTACCAGTATAGTTTTACTGTTCATTAAAACGGAAACAGAATGGATGCAATTCATTGAGTTGGAACACAGCCCGAGTTCAGTAGATGACAAAATGCATAGCACTGTTTACGGGATTACCGAAAGGTTGCCATTGCCACCTCTCTGTTTTGACTCGTCACGTTATGAAGATATCGGAAATTCGGCTTTCAAGCATAAAGAATGTGTCCCTCATAGTGCCACTCATTGCATCAGCGAACGAACTTGAGTAACATGCGCAATAATGACTACTAAAAAGTCAAATTAATGGGCTAACCACGAGAAATAGAAATTCACAGTGGGGACAAAAGACAAAGTATAACAATACTTTGTAGACAAATATAACCCAAAAATCAAGCACATGAAAATCTGCACAGAAAGCACAATCCAAATACGCAAAACCAATGGCATTGTAACTTCGCTTGACCTGTATTGCTTGAACGAAACCCTCGATACCAGTTACTGTGATATTCGCTATTTTTGACTTCATTAAAACAGCAAATAAGAGTAGTTAATACTTTCAGCCAGAAGGCAAATACTTGTTCATAAATAATGATTAATGTATAATGAGGCGTCGCATGGCGACGGTGGAATTTTCTTAATAATGTAATTCGTCGTCTTTGGGCGGCAATATAAACAGAAAAATACGGATAGATATGCGATCCTTCACTATTTTGTTCGCTGGAGAACAAATGAAGTCTTGAGCGCTAAAAAGACTTGTACTGTTTTTCTCAAGTAAGACGGACGCAGATTTGTTGCAGTCTGATCTAATTTTTACTAAATGTATAAAAACGTGTTATGTCTAAGTTTGAGTGAGGTGTAAAGAACTGTTAAAACTTACCGTGACGACGCAGGAGCGACTCAAAGAAGACAATGGCTATATAATAGAGCGCTCAATGGACATGATACGGACATAAAAATCTACCGTTATTGTAGTACTAAGCTTAAGAGACCAAGATCAGCAGTCCAATGTGCGTGTTACATTGATAAAAAGAAAACTGTTTTATCGTCTTCTTGCATCAGCTTTAATATTGAATTTCCCTTTTGTGTGATGTTACAGTTGTTTTTGCGCCCTTAAGAACTTTCTGGTCTCTTAGGAAATTGTTTTGTCATAACAATAACTTCACAACCGGGTATGATCGTATCTACGATCATGAAGTAATTAGAAAAACGATAACGCAATTTCTTAATCAATTGCACGCTAGTTGTGACTGCCTCAAGCCACGCGAAACTGCAAGTAAAAACTATTCACATCTCATAATGCAATATTTTATGACAATGGTCAATCCATGATTCTTACGCCAATTGTGATTGATAAAACAGTAAGCTAAATCTCAATTTCCAACTTTCCAATGAATAATAACATCACTTTTATTTTGTAACATCGCAATACCCACACACATTTCTGAAAACCGATACCGCATATTTCACTAAAGCGTCAAATCCCTTACGTAAACCTTCACTCAGCATATCTAACACGAAGTCCACAGTAAAACAAACGAAAATGCTCCAGACATAGTACAAAAAATTTGACCAACCAACAATGGTAAACCGATGTCGACAACACCTACCAACCACTGGCTAACAACTGCCAAATACTAACTAAATTAATGGAAAGAATCGTCCGCTATTGGTCGAAATAGTTGCTGGAAACTAATCACAGGAAACTTCTTTTTCCACTGCAGCAAGCAATACTAGTAAATTTCCTTATCATAGACAACGGATTTTATATGCATTCCCTGTCCTCCTCCCGAAAATTCTGAAAACGTATTATGTGACGATTGGTGGGTTTTCAAACGTTTTCCTCACAGCCTTCACCCAGAGCTTTTCGAGCTGGATGGATACGGAATCTGAAGTCAGATGACGGAAGGAAAACTTCTAATGCGAAAGTAAAAAGCGCAGCCACTGCTGCAAAAAAATAAAAAAATAAAATCAACCATCTATCGAATCGAAACAGGCAAAATTATAAGGTAGAATATCTGTTATTGGTGGTGACTGCAAAAAAATACACTGTGAGCAAGCTATTATACAAGTAGTCTCAGAGGGAAGTTTTAATGAGAGAAAGATATCTAAATACTGTCTATTTTCATTTTACATGCGAAACATGTTTACACGAACATCAAATAAAAGATGAATACTGTCGTTTCCTTAAAACTAAACATACCTGCAAAATACATTTTACAAGAAATATCGGAGTTCACTTACCATGGCTCTTAACTTTGTAAAGAATGACTCCCGACTCTCTGGGCCAGAACACTCCACTCCTCGCCAAACAGCAAACAGACGCTCCCGCTCCAAACAGCAAACAGACGCTCCCGCTCCAAACAGCAAACAGACGCTCCCGCTCCAAACAGCAAACAGACGCTCCCGCTCCAAACAGCAAACAGACGCTCCCGCTCCAAACAGCAAACAGACGCTCCCGCTCCAAACAGCAAACAGACGCTCCCGCTCCAAACAGCAAACAGACGCTCCCGCTCCAAACAGCAAACAGACGCTCCCGCTCCAAACAGCAAACAGACGCTCCCGCTCCAAACAGCAAACAGACGCTCCCGCTCCAAACAGCAAACAGACGCTCCCGCTCCAAACAGCAAACAGACGCTCCCGCTCCAAACAGCAAACAGACGCTCCCGCTCCAAACAGCAAACAGACGCTCCCGCTCCAAACAGCAAACAGACGCTCCCGCTCCAAACAGCAAACAGACGCTCCCGCTCCAAACAGCAAACAGACGCTCCCGCTCCAAACAGCAAACAGACGCTCCCGCTCCAAACAGCAAACAGACGCTCCCGCTCCAAACAGCAAAACAGACGCTCCCGCTCCAAACAGCAAAACAGACGCTCCCGCTCCCAACAGCAAAACAGACGCTCCCGCTCCCAACAGCAAAACAGACGCTCCCGCTCCCAACAGCAAAACAGACGCTCCCGCTCCCAACAGCAAAACAGACGCTCCCGCTCCCAACAGCAAAACAGACGCTCCCGCTCCCAACAGCAAAACAGACGCTCCCGCTCCCAACAGCAAAACAGACGCTCCCGCTCCCAACAGCAAAACAGACGCTCCCGCTCCCAACAGCAAAACAGACGCTCCCGCTCCCAACAGCAAAACAGACGCTCCCGCTCCCAACAGCAAAACAGACGCTCCCGCTCCCAACAGCAAAACAGACGCTCCCGCTCCCAACAGCAAAACAGACGCTCCCGCTCCCAACAGCAAAACAGACGCTCCCGCTCCCAACAGCAAAACAGACGCTCCCGCTCCCAACAGCAAAACAGACGCTCCCGCTCCCAACAGCAAAACAGACGCTCCCGCTCCCAACAGCAAAACAGACGCTCCCGCTCCCAACAGCAAAACAGACGCTCCCGCTCCCAACAGCAAAACAGACGCTCCCGCTCCCAACAGCAAAACAGACGCTCCCGCTCCCAACAGCAAAACAGACGCTCCCGCTCCCAACAGCAAAACAGACGCTCCCGCTCCCAACAGCAAAACAGACGCTCCCGCTCCCAACAGCAAAACAGACGCTCCCGCTCCCAACAGCAAAACAGACGCTCCCGCTCCCAGCAGCAAAACAGACGCTCCCGCTCCCAGCAGCAAAACAGACCGCCCGCTCCCAACAGCAAAACAGAACTCCTCTCCACAGCAAAACAAAACTCCTCTCCACAGCAAAACAAAACTCCTCTCCACAGCAAAACAAAACTCCTCTCCACAGCAAAACAAAACTCCTCTCCACAGCAAAACAAAACTCCTCTCCACAGCAAAACAAAACTCCTCTCCACAGCAAAACAAAACTCCTCTCCACAGCAAAACAAAACTCCTCTCCACAGCAAAACAAAACTCCTCTCCACAGCAAAACAAAACTCCTCTCCACAGCAAAACAAAACTCCTCTCCACAGCAAAACAAAACTCCTCTCCACAGCAAAACAAAACTCCTCTCCACAGCAAAACAAAACTCCTCTCCACAGCAAAACAAAACTCCTCTCCACAGCAAAACAAAACTCCTCTCCACAGCAAAACAAAACTCCTCTCCACAGCAAAACAAAACTCCTCTCCACAGCAAAACAAAACTCCTCTCCACAGCAAAACAAATCTCCTCTCCACAGCAAAACAAAACTCCTCTCCACAGCAAAACAAATCTCCTCTCCACAGCAAAACAAATCTCCTCTCCACAGCAAAACAAATCTCCTCTCCACAGCAAAACAAATCTCCTCTCCACAGCAAAACAAAACTCCTCTCCACAGCAAAACAAAACTCCTCTCCACAGCAAAACAAAACTGCTCTCCACAGCAAAACAAAACTGCTCTCCACAGCAAAACAAAACTCCTCTCCACAGCAAAACAAAACTCCTCTCCACAGCAAAACAAAACTCCTCTCAACAGCAAAACAAACTCTCTCCCAACTCTGTGCAAACAACACTGGAAAATTGGACGTTCACCACTGTAACCAAGTAAGGCGAATAACCCACAGCTGTTCGTTTCATCCGTTGCAGCCGTCAGGCAGATCACGTGACTCGGTAGCAGCGCCTCTCGTGGCGCCCCACCAACCGACCGTCTGACAAATTGGTTGTGTGTCGGTGTTTTGACTGACCGACCGCCGAACTTTCACTGTCGGGACGTGGGGCGCGTGCGACCACTCGACCGCCGACCCAAGAAATTGTGTCGTGTGTAGCGTGATCGTGCCAACCGTGTGAGTAAAACTCCTGTTTTGACACAGCTCCCGGAATTAAATACAGCTGTAATACATATTTCGACGTCCGAGGCGGACGAAACTTTAAGGACAAAGTTTTCAGAGAAATTCAAAGATTGCAGATGTTTTCGCGACACGTCGTGCGAGGAGTATAACAATAGAGATGCAAGAAATGAGGCACCTATTTAATTTTGTAACGAACCCATAATGGTTTCTCTATGTGCAACACGAGATTAAGTCTGCCGATCTTCTTTATTTCTGTGCTTAGATTTTATTTCCACGTAAAGCAAAGTGTGGGATCTTTTATTTTTATTTATTTATTACACTTCTAAGTCGCTAAATGTTTCATTTCTTACGTATATGTTGTACTTACTAGATGATGTGCGCCGCCCTCTTGTTCAAATATGAAATGACTTTCTGGAATTTACAGGTCATCTTTTGTACTACATCCATAAATAAATTAATAACGTTTTCACGAAAGTCTTTTGTTTTATTTATTTTACGTTATCATGATTTATTTCCTCTGTCAACTATAGATCACGCTGCACGTTTCAGGAATAATTTTAGTTAATAATTGTAGGGGAATGACAGTACTGAATCTTAGGTCTGCCACCAATGGTGAGAAATCGTAATACAGCTAACAGCCTCTCCTCGGAGTTCAACACTTCTCTCAGGACTGCATTACTTTTACTGTAAGAATGGTTCTATGATGTCCAGCAGCTTTGAAATGCATGATTCACCCCTTCTTAAATTATCAGGAAAATTATAAGCTCCCAGCCTGAACATGGGTGAATTTCTTCCCTTGCATTTGCCACTTCTTTGCCCACAGCTTTGTCTCTGCTTTTTTTCCCTTCTTACCTTCTCTCTGAAAACCCAGGCGTGATCTCGTAGAAGAAAAACGCAATGAACTGAAGATAAAACAAACAGGGCGACACTACAATCACCGAGTTCAGTCGGTTCCTCTGTTTCCTTTGCCTGCACTTTGGTGATAGCCAGCGCAGCTGGATAAATGTTTTCGTTCCGGCGCAAATTTTACTTACTTACGGATGGAAAGTGGAGAATCGTTCCCAAGTTATGGCGCACAGGTTCTTAGTGACACCAGTTTCCGTGGACAAATTGTGGTTCCATAGATCTGGACAAATATTAACTCCAATTTCGCAGCTGAGGGAGGGGGGTGGGGGGGGGGGGAGGTTAGATCTACGAGCTGTCGGCAGCGAGGCCATTAGATACGGAGCACAAGCTCGGACTATAGAAGGGTGGACTAGGAAGTCGGCCGTGCCGTTTCACAGAAACCATCCCGGCAGTTTCAGTAAGCAATTTAGGGAAATCACGGAAATCCTATACCCAAATGGCCGGACACACGTTTGCACTGTCAATCTCCCGAATGCGAGTCTATTGTGCTAACCACTGCGTTACCTCACTCGATAAATTCATAGTAGTTTGAAGGAACGATTCTGAGGTTACAAGCAAACCCCCACCCGAAATTGTGGTCAGCCACCCAACCGAACTTTCCTCAAGCATTGCCAGTAACTCCCCAACGCGTGTCGCCAGTGATCTGTCGTAATGTTTGCATCGGTATACTACATATCTGGCAAGGTATAGTATTGAAATCCTTCAACACTAAAGTCAGAAGCTTGTTATGAGACATCGGAATCTGCTACTGCGAAATCTAGATTTTCGAGCTCTTACTCTCATTGAGTTACTGTCAGAGTCTCACTGTCAGTTAAGGACCCTACACTACACATGCGCCGGTTTATCGACCGGCCGATAAATTGTGCGTGTGTAGCTTGTTGACCGACCGACCGACTAACAGTACGCCTGTAGGTTTGTTGATCGAAAGACCGATTTTTCTTTGCAGTGGGCTGGTTAGGTAAGACTAGCGAACAGCCGCACCCCCCCTACCCACGCCCCCATTCGCCGTACAGATTGTGTAGTCTGTCATGCAAGCCGCCCGACAACAGTTCCTTTTGAGTCACTACGCGCGGGGTTCAATGCACTCCGAATGTGGCTAACATGGCAGTGTGCGAGGCAGACGAAATTTTGATGACAGAGTTTCTGGAAAGATTCGGGTCTTCAGATGTCTGTGGGACATGACGTGCGAGCAATAGAGGGGTAAGAAATGAAGTGAGTCTTTCATTTTTAACGATTCTGTAGTTGTATCGTGTGGCAAACAGAGAAAATAAAAGAGACACACTTTTGTGAATAACTGTTAGTCGTCTGTCTGTTGCTTGGTTCTATTTCCAATACTCATCGGAAATGAAGTCAGATAACCTTAAATAGAGACAGATTGGACATTTATTTAGTTTCCGATACGTATCGAAAATAAGAACTAACATTCGAAGTACAGACAGTAGGCGGACTTCTTTTCATGAGATACACTTAGTTCATTATTAGAAGTGTAACAAAAATTTAACCTATCGTCACCCCTTCTGCTATGAAGAGCAAAGAGCTTTTCTTAAGTTCTGACAACTGTTAAGTGCTCCATTTTTTATGAATTTGTTGCTGAATTTATTACATAATACGCGCCGCCGCCATTTGCAGTCGTCCTTCTAATGTGAAATCAGTTTCTTGAACTTACAGGGGATATTATTATTACATACGAACATAAGTTCATGAAGTTTACATTAATATAATTTAATATTAGTTTCGCTTCAGCTTTATCACGAATAATTCCTCAAGCAGCTATGAATCATCTTGCAGATTTTAAGAATCATTTTAGATAATAATATTGGGGATTAATTGCACTGAATCTGAGGTCCTCGTAAATTCCGCCAGTAGCTGGAAATCGTAAATAGCTATCGTTTGACGACGTTCAGAACCTACGTAAAGCATTTTTCATTAATTCTTAAATAATTCCGAAAATCTTCAGGTCTCAGCTCCGTAAGTAACAAAGCGTAGGTGCATTTGGTCCATTGCATTAGCCATTTCTTTACCCACAGCTTTATCACATGCTTTTTCTGGCCTTGTTTGTTCGAACACCCAAGCCAAATCCCAGTTCTTTTCCTGTGGAACACTAAGCGGTATCTCGATGAACACAACGTCACAACCAGCTCTAGCAGCAGGGCGGCGCTGAAATTTGTCGTTGGGTCAAGAAATTGTGTGTGTGTGTGTGTGTGTGTGTGTGTGTGTGTGTGTGTGTGTGTGTGCGTGTGTGTGTGTGTATATGTAAGGTACTTGACGAAATTGCTCTTGAGGAAAACGTGAAGTACTGTGGCTCGTGTTTAAAAGAAAAGTTGACCATGCATTTGACAGATTGGTACATAGTAGAGCATTTGATGTTGGTGGGCTAGTCCTCCATGACCGAGTAATCGAGCACAAAATGCGACGTGTGCTGAGCACAGCCTATGTGGACAGCCTGCCCGCACCAGCCAACAGTGGCCGAGCGTGGAGGCCATGGCCGAGTCTTGGGTAATGTTTGACTCCAAAAACGTTGAACGTGCCTTCATCTCTGCGCAACTACATCCAGCACAGGCTTCTCATTCGTGGTGTATTTTTAATCACGCAGAGTGAGAAAGCATTTGCAGTAACAAGTAAAACTGAAACCAGTGCGTAAACGTAGAGAAAACGGGAGAGTCCAAAAAGCCAAGTAAGGAATAAATATTTGTTGTAAACTAAAACAGAAATTCTACAGCATGTGTGTCACGCGTAAACTGATCGTTATTGTGTTTCCCGTCGGGAACAACTCATTTAAAGAAGTGCAATTGTAAGAAATCCCATACTGACACCACCTTCAGGAATGTAGGTTGTAATAAAAAACGAAGTTTGTTGCAATGTGTGCTGAAGAGGTGACACATTTTAAAGGTGAGGTGTTTCTGATGACAGTGTCAAAGAAAAAAGGCTAAGAATTAATTCATCTAGGTGCAAATTATCGAGAAGTCAGCGTTTCAGATGTTCTGTCAAATATTTCTACTGTAAGTAGGCATGTCAAAGAAGAGGCTTCTTGCAGTCCTAAACCGTACAAGACCTTCTGTTATTAATAAAAAATTGTCTAAGACAGTTGACATACGTGGACTGATTCGTATAAAAGGTGCATTATTTGACACAGCACATTACACACACAGATCGGTGTCTTGTGAATAACGTTCTATTTCAGGGTGTATGCACGGACAAGGAAAAAAAATTCCCAGATTTTTCCTGGATCTAACGGTTAAAAATACGTTTTCTACCGGGTGAAAATACACTTTTTCTGTGTTCAGTGACAGTATACTTTCCCTCGGAACTATAAAACGTATCCTTTGAAAGGATACGGTATACAACAGCGAAGAATTTCACTGCATTTTAGAAAGCGAAACTCGGAGTGAAAAAACACGTTTTGGAAAGATTCGTGATGTGCAGCAATATGTACGTTGCGTGTTTTCGTATCACGAAAGTATAAATTTGAATTCCAACAACAGGAAAATTTAATAGTTTAAATTAATATACATAGTGTTGCAACAAGAAAAGCAAAGCTTTAGCATTTAATTTTTCGTATCGAAGATTAATAAGCGACAAGAGAAATTAAACTTTCACATGCAATGTTGATTTGTTTAGCGCATGTTACACATTGATACATCACACAAATACGCCAGTAAAATTTTTAATACTGACATAAATCTCTGATCTTATGGGCTAGAAATTCTTCTAAATGGCTCGTCATCAAACAGATGATTTTTAAAAGAGAGCAAACGTTCTGTTATATAGGAAATTCATAGTACATTTTCGCACATAGTTCATCTTCCGTAAAAGGAAATTTACTTACGCTTTTCGAATAACTGTTCGCAATATTTTCCCGCGACTTGTTAGAAATGGATTCATTTCAGCAGTTGCCAAACAGCGCAGCTATAGTGACGTAGCAAGCCCTTAAGTTCATACGTGTAAAACATTAAAAGATCTTGTCATAAAAGAAACAAGACGTGAGAGGATACTCAAAGAGCGGCGGAATTTCTTGAACCGTACTAAATGCATAGTTCGCCTTACAGTGCACATTCGTATGTCCACATTCCCAATGACTTAGGCCTCGACCTGATATGAAGCTTTTCAGTGTGGTTTTTGGGACGTAAATTTTCTTAGAGTACCAGTACTGTATTCTCATGTTTGTTTCTTTGTTATGGCATAATGCAATAAGCGCTAGAAGATGAAGACGTGCAATTGAAACGCAGCGAACAGTTGAAACTAGCCAATTGTGTGGAATTACACACTTCGTTTCAATGCCTTCAATGCCTCAGCAGAAAACCCTAATAAAAGCCAAATTTCTTTAACAAACAGACAAAAATAACTATTGTTCTGCAAGGCGATTAATGCTTCACTGTGAGAAAGATAGAAATAAAATAAAATAAAATCTGAAACCAGTAACATATTTTAGCCTTCCGTAATTACGTGAATATATTTTAATTCACTTAATAGCTCCCAGCCACAGCAATCCGTCTTGTTTTCATTTGACGCGAGAACAGTAAACGAAGGGCAAACAGAAAAATCACTAAATGCAACCACCAGTCACGTGGAGACCACCCCCCCCCCCTCTACCCCTATAACTCAGACTGCTCTGCGCATCAGAACGTGAAAAATTAAAAAAAAATTTTTTTTCAATAGTAAGTTCATTTTGTAGCGCACAACTTTCTGAAGAGTGTAATACATAAAACATATATCTTGGAGGAAATGTAAGAGACGTTATTTGGTATTAATTGTGCAGTGCAGTGCCACGCTTCTTCAAACAACATTCCTATAGCGCACGCCACTGTATTTCGCTCTGTGGAACTCAAACATATATTTTGTAATGGATGCCATCAAACTATTTCAGGACAGTGGAAATTGAAATGTCCTGTAGTGCCTATCCTACTCCCAGTCGGCCGGTTTGACATTCTGCACAACCCCTCGCAATCAATACTGGATAGGATTATTTATAACCAGGAGAAAAGTTCACAAAATCTGGACTCTTCATTGCCTATTAGCTAATAACTTGCTCTTCTGTGTAACATAAAATTAAATATAGGATACCTAAAACCAGTAAAGACAAGAGACAGGCAAGACAGTACACATTTCTTCAATTCTTATGTCCTAGCGATTTTTCTCTCTAATTTGGTACAACTTTACATCGCGTTCTTTCCTTTCTGCGAAAGAACTACCTTATCAAAGTTCCTCCAACTTTCTGCTACATGAAAAATGTAAATGTCGTTGTCTAATACTGAAACAGTATTTAATACAATTAGTACCCAAGTATGGTGTGGTTTCTCGATCTGATTACGTATATTTTGTCACTGTGTTCCGGATAACACTAAATGGGTCTTTCGAATATTGCAGCAATTGTAGCGCACACCAAATACGCGACACTGTTTTGGCAATAATGACCTTTTTATAATAAGACAATAAATTCACGAAGTACCAATACGAAGTACCTATTCGGCCTACTACAAGCAAAAAGATTTACGTTAGGAAATAGTTTGACATTTCATTCATGCGCTCCAGTTTCTCATGCACGAGACCGAAAAGTACTAGAACGAAATTTTTGTATAAATTTGGAATTGTCATATTCTTACATAAATTGTGTGATGTCCCCGTTTCTTCTCCTTCCTCGTTCTAACAGTCTTTTCATCACTAATTCTGTAACTATTCCTACCACTGTCAAAACTCATTCTCCGATTAACTTTACTAACCCTGCCACAATCACCGGTTTAATTATCCAGCGATGATTCACTGGTTAGGCGTTATTAAGAGTTGGTACAATGCGTTTCCCGAGCTACTTCCAGAAAGGAACTTAGGCGGCTGCTAGCAGGGGACTGCAAGTGGTCCTGATCTGGCCAAAAATTTTCTGTCAAAATTTCACTTTCTTGGATACACCGAGAAGATAATACGTAATCTTTCTTACCTATTATTTCTGTTAGTCGTTTATTTCCACTCTGGTAGTCTGAATCTATGGATTTCGCTAGTGATTATAACAACGCTGAACATTCGCAAACCGAATCAACAACATAAACAAGCAGCAGTTGGCATTCTCCGCTTCGGTTTCATTCCGCTCAGCTCGTATAGACACGTCCCATTTTGTCTGCAGTTGGTAGACATGACATACAATATGCACGCATTCAAAAATCAACTAATTCATTCAGAAAACAATTAGAATGTGTTCAAATACCAGCAGGGGTGTGTTTCAAAATCATATGAATCATCGATAGACCGACGTGCGCTGTGTGCTCGGTGTTTTGTGAAACAATGATTTTTCCCTCAAGAATATGAATTAGCCCCCTCCCCCCAAATTTCCACCCGGTTCAGATACCCCGGTTTGCCCTCACCCCCACTAGATACAGGCCTGCGTGAATCTGACAGATTGGGCGCGCCAGTAAAATTTTTCCGGGTACCATGTGGCTGGTTGCTGCTACTGTTACTTACACAACCAACAGCCACATTTCTGTAGCCAGAAGCGGGAGAAGGTACTTTTTGTACCTCCAACACATTATGCTGTTAGCAGACGCTTGTACGAGCACTGTTATTTTACATGGCGCATTTCCTTTGCAAATTTAAGTTTTATTTTCGTTTTTTTCTCTCGTTCATGTTTTAATGCTGCAGTATTATTCTCCAGTAGCGGGATGCAGTAATATCCTTTGTTAGTGTGTCAGTTCTTACCAGTCAGAATTACAAAAAATTAACTGAAAACTTGAACAACGGAAAAATTCCCAGAATTCTAAAAAATTCCCGGATTTTTCCCGGTTTCCTCCCGGATGAAAAAATTCCCGGTTGACCCTGAATTTATAACCGAATTCCCGGACGTTAAGCTGACTGGAGTAAATAGTATGAAAGACGCACAGGAGAGGATGACTGATACATAATTTCGCCGGACATGTTGCATAAATTTGTCCCCCCCCCCCTCCCCGCGGAGGGTCCACAACTGTTTTCTGGATACGTGTGTGGCGAGCATGGGGTCCCGAGCTATTGCGGCCTTTGTTTCCTGGGCTGCATTTCCTTCCCCTTTCTCTCCTTTCTCCTCCTTGCTCCTTACCCTCGCCCTCTCCTCTCCCTCTCTTGGTGTCCTTGCTTAAGTTAGCCCCGCTATCCTCCTGGTTCTGTTGGTTTTACAATATGGCTTTGTTGCGTAATCACCTCCTCCTTTTGGCACTCCCTGGTCCCCCTCTGGGGTTTGACCTCGATTACTAAATTTCTCTTCCGTAGTGTGAGCCATTTGGGGAAGAGCACCTTACCTAGTGTCTCTGATGTGTGCCCTCCTAGTACATTCCACCTTTTCTTTCACGTTGTTGTCTTATGCTAGGGTGCATAGCCAGCACGGTAGCCAGCCCGCGTGGTCTGGTCGCTATGTACCCTTTTGGTTGAGCCCCTGAACACACAGGGATCACACTTCTGATTCCTGAGCTGTTACCTCCTTATGCAAGCCTTTGAGTGGGTTGCTCATCATCGTGGAGCATCAGAACTCCCGGCAATGGCCGCCGTGCCAGACGGCCCTTGCTGTGGCTGGGTGACGTCCGTGAGGAGAGCCCCTCATCGGAGTGGGTGGTATCAGGGCGGATGCTATGTAAATGAAACGCATACGGGTCCAGAACTCTGGCCGTTCTTCTGCGGCCTCTCTGTTTGGAACTGATTCTTGGAGTGCTGCTTTTCTTGCCCCTTTGGCCTTCCCTTCCATGGCTACCCCTTGGGAAGAGGGTCAGGACCGTCTGCTAGGGATGAAACCTTTCCCCCGTTATCTGGTTTGCACAAGGACTGATGGGGATACTTTCACCAATACCAAACCTTTAATCTTTGTGCAACACATTGATGACACGTTTGGCGAAGTGGACTCCATGAGCAAGATGCGGTCGGGTTCGTTGCTGATCAAAACTGCTTCAGCTGCCCAATCTGCGGCCCTTCGTGCCTTTACCCATCTTGGCACAGTTACTGTGTCCATTAACCCCCACCAGTCTCTAAATATGGTTCAAGGTGTGATTTTTCACAGGGACCTCAACCTTCAAACTGATGAACTTCGGGGCAATCTCGGACGGCGGGGTGTTCACTTCGTTCGGCCTGTTCAGAAGGGTCCTAAGGACAATTGCATTGATATTGGTGCCTTTATCCTGGCCTTTGAAGGGGATACACTCCCTGAGAAAGTAAAGATTATGGTTTATCGATGTGATGTGAAGCCTTAGATCCTCCTATGAGGTTTCATGAGCATGGAGACTCGCTTCTAAGTTTCGTCCTGTCGAAGTACACTTCTAGAAACCATAGATACTTTTCTCTAGCCTACCGTAAGTTGTGCAGAAGGAATGACTGCCACCATGTCCAGCCCCTCTGATGGAGAGAGAAGATAACATAACAGAATACATTTTATTCTTCTGACAGTTGATGCAACCTATACAGGAATTTACGAATCATTTGATATATTACAGAGGTCGATAGGGTTAATACTAAACGACGCTGAAATTAATCCTCGATTAAACCACATCAAACTAATTTTCCCCTGAATTCGAATATCATCGTAGGCTTAGCTAACCAAAGGAGATATTCCTAATAACTTGAAATATGGTGAACAGCCACAAAGGCTGTTCTGGCCGTTATTTTCAATTAGAGACCACGGCTACTTCTTGGTGGATGGACAGCATTATGTCCCTCCCCTTCCGACGAGTGCACGCCACTCCAGGGAACCCATGCAACCCAGAACCAATCTTAAGCGTCATTCCGGTTGGTTTGGGTACGGGTACTTCTTTCTGCCGGTGGGTGCTTAGTGTGTTGCGATACAAAACTGATGGGGGAGGCCCCGTCTTCCTCAGTTGCTTCCAGTGGTTAATTGGAGCAGTCTGTGGAGTTCAGTAGCACACAAGCTGCCACCTTTTCTACGTCTTCGAGCTTGCCTACTGTTCTCAGTAGCAGTTGTGGACCTTAAAACACCGGTTCCAAATATTTCGCATTAAAGGTAACGCAACCTTGAGTATTTTTGATGCATACCATCACAAAAATGCTTAAGAATTATGACGATCCTGGGAAATGAACAGCTCCTCCATAAAAATCAACATGGATTCCGCAAACGGAGATCCTATGAAACTCTGCTCGCTCTGCTCCTCCATGAGATCCGCAGCGCAGTGGACAACGGCGCTCAGGTTGATGCAGTGTTCCTTGATTTCGGTAATGCATTTCACACCGTCTCGCATTGCCGTTTAATGAAAAGAAATACGAGGTTATGGAGTATCGGAGCAGACCTGAAATTGGATTCAAGACTTTCTTGCAGATAAAACACAACACGTCGCTCTTAATGGAACTAAATCGACATATGTAAAGATAAAATCTGGAGTACCACAGGGAAGTGTGATAGGACCTTTGTTGTTGTTCACAATATAAATAAATGCTCTGGCAGAGAGTGGGATGCTCTTTAAGGCTACTAGCAGATGATGCAGTTCTATATACCAAAGTAGAAACGCCAGAAGATAGTAAGAATTTGCAGAACGACCTGCAGAGAATTGGTGAATGGTGCGGACGGTGGCAGTTGGCTCGGATAATGTAACATATTGCGCATACATACGAAAACAAATCCACTACTGTACAGCTACACTGTTGATGACAAACAGCTGGATACAGCGTCTGCCGTAAAATATCTAGGCGTAACTATCTAGAGCAATCATAAGTGGAATGACCATATAAAACAGTTAGTGCGAAAAGCAGACACACGACTAAGATTCGTCGGAAGACTCTTCAGGAAATGTAAGTTACCCTTGAAGGAAGTGGCTTATAAGCCGCTTGTTCGCCCGATTCTTGAGTATTGGTCATCTATTTGAGATCCCTATCAGGTAAGACAGATAGAGGAGATAGAGAAGATCCAAAGAAGAGTGGGGAGATCCATCACGGCATCGTTTAGCCGGCAAGAGCGCGTTACGGAGATGATAAACAAACTCCACTGGCAAACGTCAAGAGAGACGTTAGTAGCTGAGCAAAGTATTTGTCACCCCACTTTCCATTGTTGCCAAATTTATTCAAATGGCGTTGCTGATGTCATCCAAGATGGCTGCTTTTGTCAAGAAGATAGGTCAATTGAGCTATGTCCACTAACCTAACCCCCAGAAAAAATGGCGGGAATTCTGAATTTTGGCGGGAGAATAGGTCAACTGGGCTATGACCACTAACCTAACCCTCCAGAAAAAATTGGCGCCAAATTCGAATTCCAACAGGATAATGCATGCAAAACCGTGCTTGTCTTTATTATTCATTATTATTGATTATCATTTATTGATATTGGTAATCATTTATTGATATCATTTATTATTATTTACATCATGCACATGTGTATGCAGTCCAGTTGTGTTAGTTCATACCCCTGCCATCAGAGAGCGCCGCAGTGACGTCATTCAAGATGGCGGCTTTTGGCGGAAAGATAGGTCAATTCAGCTATGACCACTAATCTAAGCCTCCAGAAAAAATGGCCACAAATTTGAATTCCAACAGGATAATGGCAGGCTTCTCTTTGTTATTATTTATATCAAGTATGCGTCCAACTGGGTTATTTGATATCTGCCCCACCTCCATTACGTGATTGAAGATGGGCAATTGGACCACATCCACTAACTTAAGTCCACCAAGTTTAAATTTTCGTGGTCGCTTATGCTTCCACCGCTAAATTATTAAAATCTCGTCATTTGTACTACGGTAAGTCACAAGTGGGAAAAGGACTCTTTATTTCAGGCATTTTGGACATGCAGTTGTCCCAACTCACTAACATCCTTAAGATGATAACACCACGAACTACAGAGCGCAGCTGACGTACCTGTGGCCGGCTGGGGCCCCGCGCGCCAGGTAGGCAGCGACCAGCCCCCGGCTAACGGCGTCCCAGAGTCCGCCACACCACTCGCCTTGTTTTGGCGAGCACTTAACGCTGGACAGGATGGAACCTATCCAAGGCTATGTCACAAAGGTCGGCTGTTCGATCCAGCATGTGGTGGTCAGAGAATGCACGCTCGAACTTTTGGCGGCAAAGTTGTTTTTCTGGGCAGGTTTGAACAGGTCCATATTCACGTCAGACACCTGCTGATTGGTCCGCCATCCACCATGTGTCTGTCATGGACAAAAGAACACCTTGCGCGCCAAAGTAGTTCTTTTTCGGGACACTGGATTCTTCCCTGCCGTCACCCAATGGCCCGAGATATTTGCTACAAAGTTCTATCACGTGACCCGCTAAAAGACATCTTTATTACTATTCATTATCATTTATTATCATTATTCATTATCATCATTATTACTATTATTATGCGACTGAGAACGCCGAGCTACACTTTGGCGCCAAAGTTTGCTTAGCAGTTGAATCAGCCATGACTGTACAAGGGCACGTTTGATCGCCATGAGACCCCTCGCTAAGTTAGGTGACTCTCTCACGCGCGCGCATTGTAACCTGACGCGCGCCCCGCGGATGTCCAACCACTTATGTCACACACACTCGATTGCCCCCTCCATACACGCATCGGACATATCTTCTGTAAATATGCTAACACCCAAATCGCGCATCTAACCTATCAATTACCTAAGTAATTAATTCCATTTCAATTTTAATCATTTTAAGTAATTCAATTTAAAATTTAATATGCACATTCAAAGGTGTTCAACTACCTACTTTCAACTACTTTTAGAGGACCTGACCGCCACCTCTTCCTACGAACCCTCGCTGAGTTTGAATTCTGTCACTAAAGAAATGTCGCTTGTACTTTCACTGCCAACCTAAGAAAATTGCGCGTAAAGAAAGGACACTCGTACTAACCTCATCCACCTGACCACCACGTCCTCCTAGGATCAGGCGCCAAGTGTGAAATCTGCCAGTAAACAAACGTCACTTGCATCTTCGCTACCAATGTAAGAAATTTGCTGAAAACTAGGCGTACCACCACCATCACTTCCAAGGGGAGCGGTTGGTAAAAGGACTCAGCCTTCTCTAGGCTGATGGAAGGAGGAGTGAGTGTACTTTATTTCTTTGGGAGCAATTTATTTAGGGATGTAGTATATGTATCATAGAACACACGCTCTGACATGCCCCCACAGCATACAGACCTGCAAAATACTCCTACATAACTCATGTATAATGCTGTACAGACACGCTTGCTAATTTTAAACTATCAAATAATTCACTGAACAGCCTACAGAGATTTGAAGCACACCTAAATAATTCAAAACATTCACGCCCATAGAACGGAACAAATCGTAATTTCTCTAAATAATAATCCATCTAAAATATCCTCCTCCCTAATCGTCAACTTTTCAAAATCATACTCGTGTCTTTATTTAAACAACTGGAGATAGCACCACCACACTCTGTATTCGCCACTCAGTCCACGGTCCAGCTGACTTAGTACACAGGACACCCTCCCCCCTCCCCCCCCCCTGACATCAGAATATGTGAATAGTTTCACATATCTTTTCGAGACTTTTGCACCTCATAGGTTTCGATATGTAAGGCTGTCCTAAGGCAGGTTCTGAACGCTAGTAATGCACTACACTTGGCTACGCAACCACACGCATCAAGATATTAATTTCAATCAAGGCCTGTAACTCCTCTACAGATAAATTTGTCCAGTTATTTGTTGACTCACTCACAGCACGACCAGATTGCCGTTTTTGCGCAAAAACCACTCAGACTGCAATGTGTTGCACTCTATTTTTTCGAGCATGCACTCTATTTAGGCATGGATTATACTTGTCACAAAACACCCCACACTGATCTGACTGTGGTCATCTGACACAGCCCACAAACATGTAAACAACTCCTAATTTCACCCTACAATAGCAAACTGCTCTCCAAATAACTGTGCAGGAAGGAGACCCCCCAAGACGGATCATTGCCGTTAAAATTTTATTAAATAATTATTTCCATTCTTAATGAACGGCCGTAGCCGGCTTGGGCATTCTGTGTTGTAAGGTGCTGGCCAGAAGACCGTGGTCGGCACATTCCTGCCACGTGCTCCTCGGTCAGACTTGAGTCCCACGGGTCGGTTGCGCTGACGAGGGTACGCTACTGGCAAGGCGCGTTGGCGGAATCGACCCTCCAATCAGAGACTAGTTGCGTATCACGTGGGGACGCGGCCGGGAGCGACGAGGGCGGCTCGGAAACAGCTCCGCCGTCTTAACTTCAGACCTCGGCCCCGAGTAGTCGCTCCTCTAGCCTCTGCCTCTCTCCTCAAACCTCCTGACGAACAGTCGACATCTCCTCTTGGGGCTGCTCAGCCCTACGTAGGCACCCGTGTACCATCTTTACATGAGTAAATATGGTCCATTAGAGCCTAATTACTTTTAATTATTGCAACGCCCACAATTTTCTGCTCGTGACATCTATCCCGACGAACAAGTGGAGTCATAAGCGGGATGCGACCCACCGGACAGTTGTAAAATAAACTCGTGAGTTGAGTACGAGTACGACAAAGGGGCCGAGGCTGAGCAAGTAAAGGAAACTATACCGAACGTGACGAGGCTGCAGCACGCCATGCGCGTGCCACCCAGTCGCCTGCGTTGCAGAATGTGCCACAAGCGCGTCGCAGTTCGCTGCCGGACGCCAGCCGAGGAGGGTCCGCGATGCAGTCACGGTCGCAGACACCGCCGCCGCGGGTAGTATTCATTTCACGCTAAGTGAGGAGAGCCCCACGTCATAGTGACGTAGACACGCGTCATGATGTTTCACGAGATGTCCGATCGAGTATCTACTATTGTGTGTATGCTGTATACATCGACTGTTGTGTGCCTCTTCGATATGCATTGCTATTTGTTTGTGTTAGACATGGGCAAACTGAAACACACAACTGTTTCGAAACAAATAAGACAGTGCGATATAATGTTTCGAAAAGCTGTTTCGAAACGGTGAAACAGTTTGTGTTTCGTAATTGTATAGGCCTACACATCATATCATATTAGGTGTTTACTGTATAAATATCGTATCATAAACACAAATGAGGTGCGACAGTGCCAATCATAACGCAGAAAGTAAGAAAATTTCACTTAGGTGTCTTGGCAGTTCTGTATTTCCTGCAACAAATGCGTTGTTTTCGTGTCATGTGACTTTCATATTTCCCAATCGGCTGAGGTCAGAGTTTGTGTGTTAGACATAACAGATTTTGCCAAACAAGTTTCCCTGGATTCTAGTGCCTAATTTTGATAGGTTTTATGAGTGGTGATCTGTATGTGCTCTTGAAAAGGTATATCATGGGATGTAATTTATTGAGATAGCATTCTGGGAAGCGAGGCTCTGAATTTACATTTATGAGTGTGCCATTCACACTTTTCTTACTCACTGTTAAATTTTCCATTGTTTTCCTTATGTTTCCCTGAAGTATAACATCCAGACTAAAATTTAAAGCAATTCACACGGTGTAATGCCTTTGTAATATCTATATCATGGCAGATTTGGCTCTACATCACTTACAGTTCTTGTTACGGAAGTTTGTTCGATGTACACGTATATGGCGTTTCCTCAAGTACTCAGAGCCAGCAGATATATTATCATTTTATTACAAACTTCCCCAGGAAATCAGAGATAAGGTTAAGTTTCTGTTGAAATGCCATTTTTATCACAGTATCTGAAAGCCAGAAACGAAAGTATCAAAGTACCGTTGTTGATTTGCCTGAGAATCACCTAGAGGATAGATCCGCTTGCTAGATCCAAATACTGAGATGTCTGTCACCTTTAAGCACTAGGTACCCACTGCTTCTTTAATCAAATAACTGGCACAACGCCCAAAGTTTCCTTGAACCTTCTCAGCTTCAGTCACACTCTTCCCATTAAAAACCTTCCGATTGTTTATAATGTGGACGAATGTGATAATGTTCCGTGGCATTAAGAATTTTCTTAGAAGCATATGAATGTCAGCCATACACCTAATAGGAAAATTTATGAGTAACTGCACAGTTTATCAATACACAAAGGATGAAGTTCCCTTTAAAGAAAGTTTGTGACCAGAGAGTACTTGTGAATGATTATTGTACTATGTGATGTTTCATATGTGATGGTGGCATACTGTGTTTATTCTCTCAATAGACATGGCATACATTTTGTGAGTGTATGGCATGATTAATGTAGCTATTTCCATACTGAGTGAAAGTCATACAAAAAGTAGCTAAAAATGGCACATTACTCACTGCTTTCAGAGGCTTAAAATGCTGGTAAATGTGGATTAATTGTTGTTTTTTCACAATATACAGCTCATAAAAACCATAAATGACGAATGTTGCAAAAGGTCTGTACATTATGATCAGGAGTAAACATTTATTTCTGGAGAGCAAAATTTTCTTAGATGATTTACAACATGAAGGCAAAATTAAATGGAACTGGATAGTAGAATATTTCCACCAACATCGGAACCACCACAATCTTTCAGTTTAACGGTTCTGCCCACATGAATTGTGTAAAATTCATTGGCTTTTCTAAAAATACGAAATACTTTAATTTCTCCCTATTTCACGTTATTATCCACATGATTTACGCACGATTAATCGGATTTTTAAAAATGACTAGACACTTTTCTTAACATTCGTTATGGTTATGATTCCTTCATTCAGATATTCGTTGTGTTGATGAAACAAAATAAAATTCCAGTTTCTTTGGATTGCAGCTTAATCATTAATTATTTCACGTTTCTGTCCACACGATTTATGCACGATTCATCGGATTAATTTTTTTTTTTTTTTTTACGTTATGGTTCCTTCTTTCAGATATTCGTTACGTTCATGAAACACACACGTTTCTGTACACACGATTTTTATACTTTCGTTATTATTTACATTTACCTTAGACGTTATCGATAAAACTGCAAAGATCGAGCGATACACGTACTCATGTAGTCGATTTAGGTTATTTACGTCACGATGACGTGAACCTATGTCACTATGACGTGGGGCTCCTCGCCTAGCGTGAAATGAATGCTACCCCGGCGCCGCCGCTGTCCGTAGCTGCCGTGGGTCGCCGCCTGTGCCAGGGTCCGGGGTGGAGCACTCGCGCCGCCCCGTCGTCGCAGCTGTCCGTGCCGCCGCCCGCCGCCTGCCGACCCCGTGCCTGCCGCCGCTCGTCGACACCGCCGCCGTACGTCGTCTGCACGCCAGCAAATAATGTAAGTCGCTAGCGACGCTACGGTGTTGTAGATGCCCACACTATTGTAACATGCCGACCACCATACAACAATTGGAGGCAGGAGCAACTGGAGAGGATAAAGATCCCCTCTCGGCGCTGCAGACCCAGATAAATCAATTAATTTTAACTAACGCGGAGCTTACGCTACAGACAGATGATCTTCAAATAGCTTCTCCGCAATCCAATGTTGCTAAGCAAGTGCTAGTGGAGGAACAGCCGAAGCAGGTGATTGCAGCACTCACTAGTGCAGAATTACCTGTGGCAGTAGCCACCTCCACTTCGGTGCAGAGCTTTCCTGCAGTAGCGTTTATTCCGACGTTCGCTGGAAAGCCACACGAGAATATTCAAACGCTTGTCCAGAGTATCCGGGACATCGGAAAGCTTTGCGGTTGCCCGGATGAGTTTCTCTTAAACGTGATGAAAATGAAACTCACTGGCGAATCGTGGAACTATGTGCAGTCGGTCGAGAGCTTGAAAAAATGCCCCTACAGTCCAGTCCCTTGCAACAGGGTTGATTGAAAGGTATACAGACAAACGTGGTACTAGTTACTATCGCGACTTGCTTTCCACCCTTAAGCAAAAACTGGTGAGGATTTAGAAGCATTCGTGGACAAGATTAGAAGCGTCGCATGCCACACATACGCACTAAGTGCCAATTCTGCTCGCAACGAAGTTCTGTTGGAAGAATCAGAATGTCGTGCGATAGAAGTCTTTATTCGTGACATAAACCCTCAAATACGGGGCGAAATCGAGGTAGCTTCCCCCCGCACTTTACATGAAGCCGTGCGATTAGCACTCTTAAGAGAGGAGGCGAGCCGATTTGTGGCCGTCTCCGCGCGGCAAAGCGAGCCCCGACGTGTCTTTTCGAGCGACACTGCGTGTGGGCGCTGTAACAGACAAGGACTTGCGGCAGAGCGATGTCGCGTGCCACATTGTCATCGGTGCAGGAGCAGGGGTCACCAAAGCGTGCATTCTCCAAATAGTAGGCCACGACCGCCTACAAATTCCAGGCGAAATGCAAAACCAACCACAGAATTCGGGAAACGGCCGCGGGGCAGGAAGTGCCACCCCTACCGGCATCCGTTAAAAATAGTGACCCCACTAGCTTATAAGGGAATCGTGCAGGCGGCAACCGTGGTTGTCGATGGTCTTAGAGGGCGCAAACCAATACGCGTGCTAATGGACACAGGCGCACAGATCAGCTTGGCTTTTTTATCGAAGAGAGATTAAAGAACATTGCAACCGCCACGGTACCATATCAGTGGTATTGGTCCCGGCGTAGTGAAACCTGACGGCAGCTGTTGTGTTCCGTTGAGTTCATGTTGGACTCCACAGAATATGCTTTTGCGATCGAGGTTGTACGGAACAGGCACACGGATTACATCATCCTGGGAAGTGACTTTCTGCGTCATTTCCAGGGGGTTATTGACTATAGGTTAAATACCGTCCAATTCGGTGACATCGTCCACCGTTTTGCGCGTGACTGCACGTTGCGGACGAGCGAAGCTGGGAAAAAAGGATCCGTTTCCCAAGTTTCGGAGTCTCCCATAACGATGCTAAAAGCCGATAATCCCGTGGAGATACCAGAAGGCACAGGAAAGATCCTTTGGGTGCCTGTAGGGATACGTCAATCTGAAGAGGTTCATTTCTTGGTAGATCCACTCTGCCAGAATGAAACTCTTGACCAGATGCAGGTCGACGTAAAACGTAGCCTGTGCAAACCGCAGCAGGTACAGAAAGAAAACTGCGTACCCGTGTGTTTAGACAGTTTTAGTCACAAGCAAACTTTAATACCGCGTGGTACAGTATTAGCCAGCTTACAGGTTATCACAGATGAGTTGCCAATGAAATCCCCTTCTATGAAAAAGAAAAAGGAAAAGACTGCTGCAGCCTCTCAACAACTTTTGACAATCACGTCACATCTGACATAAGTTTAAAGCTAAGCTTAGTCACCTACCATTGCATGAACGAAAGCTAAAAAATGAAGTATTGAATGAGTATTCATGGTTGTTTGAAGACAGGAAATATTTACCAGCAACAGATCTAATCCAACATGAGATTCTAACCGGAAATGCTAGGCCAATAGCTCGAAAAGGGTACCGAATTCCCTCCCATCTTCAGTCAGTGGTAGAGGAAACTATACAACAGCAACTAGAAGCAGGAATAATACAACCCTCTTCTAGTGTTCGGTCTAGCCCAATTGTAGTTGTTCCAAAGAAATCTATAGACGGAGAAAAATCCTATCGCCTCTCTGTAGACATGCGAGCCGTAAACAAGGTTACTACTCCAGATCATTATCCATTACCCTGGATCGATGAAACACTCGATCGTCTGGGCAATTGCCAGTACTTTACAACATTAGACATGCGCAGTGGGTATCATAAAATTCCAGTTGCTCCTCAAGCTAAGACAGCTTTTGTAGTTCCTGGTGGCGTATATGAATTCTTAAGGATGCCTTTCGGGCTTCGCAACGCGCCAGCAACCTTCCAGCGATTTGCAGATTTGCTATTACGTGGGTTGAAACCTACTGTATGCCTTGCGTATCTTGATGATATAATTATATTTTCAAAATCCATTGCTGAACATGCTGAACATCTATGCAGTGTACTGTTGCGATTGCACAATGCTAATTTAAGCTTAAAATTACAAAAATGTTCTTTTGCTCAATCACAAGTGCAGTATGTGGGTCATGTCATCAGTTCCAGCGGAGTCAAGCCAGATCCACGATTAACTGAAGCAGTAGACACTTTCCCTATACCAGCAAATTTAAAGGAATTACAATCCATCCTTGGTCTTGCAAATTGTTACCGCCGTTTTGTTAAAGATTATGCTACTATTACCATACCTCTTACAAAATTGTTGAAAAAGGATACTCCTTTTGTGTGGACGGATGAGTGTTCGACTACCTTTCAAACTGTGAAAACTATTGTAACTATTTCACCTCTACTTGTTTACCCAGACTTCGCTGAACCTTCTATTTTATCTTACGACGCATCTGATTTTGCTGTAGGATGTGTCCTAAGCCAAGTGCAAGATGGTGAGCAAAAACCCATTTTGTATGCCTCTCATCAACTGAATAAAGCAGAAACTAACTATAGTACTACAGAAAAGGAATTGCTTGCCCTTCTTTTTGGAATTAATTAATTTAGATGTTACCTTTATGGTCGCAAGTTTACAGTTCTTACCGATCACTCTGCTCTGCAGTGGCTATTGAATCTTAAGGATCCTAGCAGCAAACTTACGCGCTGCGCCATGAAATTGTTAGAATATGATTTTGAAGTTCGGCACAAGCCTGGTCGGTTGCATCAAAATGCTGACGCGTTAAGTAGAAAAGTGCGTGTCATTCAATCAGATGAGGTATCAATTGAAGAGTTAAAAGACGCACAGCAGATGGACGTTCAATGTCAAAGATACGCCACCTTGCTAGGATTTGAAGTAACAGACGACCTTTTGTATCGAAAAACTCCCCATGGAAATCATTTGGTAATACTGGAATGCTTGCAGCAAGGTATAATACGGCAATGCCATGATACAATCCAAGCATGTCACAGCGGAAAACGCGCTACGAATGCTGGAATTGCGCCACGTTATTGGTGGCAATACCGACAACGTGATGTGGACAGGTATGTTAGATTTTGGGTGCCATGTGCACAACGAGCACAAAATGTGCATCCGCGAGTGCCGCTGCACACACTTCTTCAGGCACTTTCACCCTTCAAAATTCTTGCTTTAGATATCCTTGGTCCTTTTCCACAGTCGCAACAAGGTAACAAATACATTTTGTCTGCTATTAATCACTTTTCTCGTTATTTAATTCTGGTTCACCTCGCCGACATGACAGCTCAAACTGTGGCAAGAGAGTTTGTAAATCGTGTGATACTACCTTTTGGAAGTCCTGATGCCATTTTAACCGATCAAGGAACCAATTTCATGTCTGCTCTATTTGTACAAGTTTGTAAATTGCTAAGAATCAAAATAGGCGTACAACTCCCTTCCATCGTAAAGCCGACGGTCGCATTGAACCCGTACATCGTACAATTTGTAAAATGTTATCCTATTATGTTATAAGAACGTACGCTGATTGGGTCATATGTTCTGCATACAACACCCGAATACATGAATCCACGGGGTTATACCTCTTACGAAGCTGTGTTTGGACAGCCGATGAATTCGCCGTTCGAAATACACAAACTACCTCAGGGTGTAGAAATAAAGGAAGTAAGAGGTTTAGCCCGCCGGCTAAAAGCGATCTGGTATAAGGTAAAGAGGAATAATATCAAAGCTACTAATAACCAGTTGCAAAGGCAAAACAAAAACACTGTTTTACCGACTTCTCAAATAGGTGATTTAGTGTTACTACGAAACCTGGCAATCAAAAAGGGGCGAACTAAAAAGTTCTCTCCCTGCTCTGAAGGCCAGTATCAGATTGTACAGTTGACCTCAGCAGTCAATGCAGAACTGCAATTAACCAATCGTACGGTGATAGTGCACTTCGACCGCCTGCAACCTTACCATGGTAGGGCTGTGTCACCACAACAGGTCGCAGCCCACGATCCACCTGTGTCACCTCCACCTCAAGTGCCCCTCTGGGGGTCCACAACTCTTTTGTGGATACGTGCGTGGCGAGCACGGGGTCCCGAGCTAGTGCAGTTCTCCTTCCTTTCCTTGCTGCCCTACCCCCCTTTCCCATCCCTCCTCGTCCCCAATTCCGCCCCCCCCCTTATCTCCCTTCACACTCCCTCTTCTTGGGAGTAATGTAACGAGCTTTCTTCCGGAGACGGACGTTTGAACGCTCCAGGATCCTGTTTCCTTTCTTTTCTCCATGCTCACGCTTTCTTCCTCTATTGGTCTTGCCCTAATTTCACTCTTCTCCTTGCTTTCATGCACTTACTTCTATCTCTGCCTCATTCTCCTTGTCCTATTATCCTTGTCTTCTTTCCCTTGTCCTATTCTCCGCTTCAGCGTTTGAGACTTTCTTCTATCCCTCTCTCTCTTTCCTCTCTTCCTTCCTCCCCGTGCGTGTCTGAAGGCCGACCCACGCGTTAGCATGTGTAGCTGGTGACGGTGTAACGCGTAATTCCCCGCCCTGGGTCAACAAGTAAGGCATACACGTAACCCCTGGCAATGGACAGGCCCAGGGAGGGGTGACTGCCTGAGTTGTTACCTTCCGAAAGTGCCGATTGGTCCATCCGTCCGTTTCTCTGGAGGTGTGGACAATCACCTAAGGCGGGAGTGCCCTCTGAGGGGGTCCCCACAAGGAAAGATCACGCCATCGGAGATGCTGGCAATCGTGGGGGATTCACCTACAATGGATTTCTCTTCTTCTTACCTGTCTTCTGCCCAAAAAGTTAGATGAAACTCGTGTTCTGAAAATTCTACCACTAGCACTGAAGTTTCCTGTTGTCACAAGATCTGACGGTCACGATTTTGCAACAGTCAACCCTTTCGTCATTCAGAAGGGTGTAGATGCGATTGCAGGACCAGTGAAATCTTGTACTCGGTTGCGCAACGGTACCTTGCTGTTTGAGACAGTGCGCCTTCCAGGCACAAAAATTACTTCGAACCACAATCTTACACACTAACACCTCTGTCACTAAATGTAACTGGGTTTTCTCTTTTGATGCTAGTCAATTGTCAGGATGAGCATTCTAAAGCATTATGTTAGGGTGAAAATACTAAATAAATTAATTTTTCTCTCTTAACAACATGTGGGCAGGGTGGGTTCTTCCTTGGCTCAGGTATGAGGTAGAATGAAACAGCATTTTTACATGAGATAAGTTTTCTTGAAAGGTTTTCTATAACTGTTTCCTTACTCGATGTTCTGGCTCAGAGAGCGGCAGCTGTGTCGTTTGCGAAGCCTTCTGCTGCGGCAGCGGCGGCGTCTGATTACGCCTGGCGATGTGCTATCTCGTGTCGCCGTCTCGCCCAGTTGACTGGAGACGCGCATCGTGCTGTGGCCCGTTTAATTATTGAGAGCGAAGTCGTGAATTGGACGGTGATACCTTGGATGTGGCGTCCCAGTGTTTCTCTTCTCTAAGCGGCCGCTTGTGTCAGTGTTGTGCGTCGGCCAGCGGAGCGGCGCGGCAGGGGAAGGCCAGTGTCGCGGACTCGAACAACGGACTCCCGCTTGCCAGTCTTAGGCTGTCAGCTCTTCATCCCAGCTCACAGGTGACTGCTGATGTGAGGCCGTCTCCTTCCCGTCCTCACGAGTCACCCGGGTACATAAAAATCAGACTTCAAATACTTTCTAACTTCTGTCTTCTGGCGCCGAGGCTGCTGCTTGCTATTCCATTACATCGGCGGACTGAAAACTACTGCTACTCTCTTCTCTTCTTTTCTTCGTCTGTCGGGCCCACTGCGTCTCGCGTATTTATTCACTTCAGTTTACTGGAGGTGAACGACTTCACGGTCATTGCCTCTTCTGTCACGTTGAAAAGCTTCTCGAAGAATCTCCTTAACGTCGGTCATTGGCTCTTGGAATGTGGGCGAGGGCCTTTGCTCACATGTGGCAACTGAGAAACACGTGAGCCCGTCGGGCGATGCCCTGACGGCTGAATCGACAGCGTCCGCTAATTTGCGGAGGTCGATGGCTTCTGAACTTGCTGACTTCACGGTCATTGTCTCTTCTGCTCTGCCCGCTGTTTGCCAGTGTGTAATTTTTCTAAACTAAACTACGTTTTTCATTTGAAATCCTTTCTTTCGTCCTACTCTGCAGCTTGTGTGGTTCTCCAGGAATCTCATTTTACTGATGCTCACTCACCGACCCTCCGTGGGTTCTGTGTTTTCTGTCGAAATCGGGTTGGACCCCTGTGGGCTTCTGGTGGCGTTTGTACGTTGGTCTGTACAGACATTGCTAGCACGTGGATTCCTCTCCAAACTATATTGGAAGCGGTTGCTGTTAAGGTCCACTTAGACTCTGCGGTCACAGTTTGCAATCTTTATCTCCCTCCTGACAGCACTCTTACATCCGCTGCCTTAACTGCCCTTCTTCAGCAACTTCCTCCTCCCTTCCTCCTCCTTGGGGATTTTAATGTTCATCATCCCTTGTGGGGCAGTGCCTTTCCATCTAGACGAGGTCATCTTATAGACCAATTTATTGCAGACCACGACCTATGCCTTCTTAATGATGGCTCCCCTACTCACTTCAGTGCCGGTCATGGTACCTTTTCTGCCATTGATCTTTGTCTTTCTTCTCCCTCTCTCCTCCCTTCATTACACTGGTCGCCACACGACGACCTTTGTGATAGTGACCATTTCCCATTGATTATCCCTTCGCGCTCCCCGATGGACAGGTTACCTCGTTGGTCTTTCCGACGCGCCGATTGGCCTCTATACACTGCACAGGTCGTGTTTTCTCCCTCTCTTTCGGGTCGTATTGATGACGTCCTACGTGACGTGTCTGAGGCGATTGTTCGCGCTGCTAGCCTTGCTGTCTCGCGCTCATCTGGACCATTTCGTCGCCGGCAAGTCCCATGGTGGAGTACGGCCATTGCCATTGCCATCCGTGATAGCCGTCGAGCTTTGCAACACCTTACGAGGCACCCATCCATAGCCAGCCTTACTAACTTTAAACGCCTCCGCGCTAAAGCACGTTATTTAATCAAACAGAGCAAGCGCATATGTTGGGAACGATTCGTTCCTTCCCTTGGTTCTACTGTTCCTCTGTCTCTCCAAGGTTGCCATCGGCCGTCCACCCTCCCAGGCCTTCACCTCCCAGATGGCATTTGTACGGACCCATTAGTTCTTGCAGAACATCTTGCGACCCATTTTGCTGTGGCATCAGCGTCAGCCTCCTATCCAGCCGCTTTCCTTCGCCAAAACAGCGGGCTGAAGCTTCCACCTTATGTTTCACCCCTTGTGAATCAGAATCTTACAACGAACCTTTTGCTGAATGGGAATTTCTTTCTGCTCTATCTTCTTCTCATGATACGGCCACTGGCCCAGATTCCATTCATAACCAACTGCTTCAACATCTATGTGCTCCACAACGGCAACATCATCTTCGGGTGTTTAACCGTATCTGGCTCCAGGATGACTTCCTTCTCAGTGTAGGGATAGCATTGTGGTTCCTGTCCTAAAGCCTGGTAAGAACCCCCTATCTGTTGACAGCTATCGGCCAATTAGTTTGACCAATGTTGTTTGTAAGTTACTTGAACGGATGGTAGCCCGTCGGCTCAATTGGGTCCTCGAATCTCGGGATCTCTTGTCCTCTTACCAGTGTGGCTTTCGAGAGGGACAGTCTCCAATCCATCATTTACTTCGCTTGGAATCCGCAGTTCGGCAGGCTTGTTCCCAGCGCCGCCATTTGGTTGCAGTGTTTTTTGACCTTCGCAAGGCCTATGACACGGATTGGCGCCATCACATCTTACTTCCCTTCAACCCCCCTGCGGGTCCGGGGATTAGAATAGGCCCGAGGTATTCCTGCCTGTCGTAAGAGGCGACTAAAAGTATTCCATCACCCTCACGGGGGTAGTTAGCGCCTGCGTCCGGAGAAGGGCGGTTCCACGACCTATAATTGTGGTCTTTTTGGTTTTTCACTTCTCGTTTCTTCCTTCCTTTTGTTGGTTCCTTTCTTTGCTCTACTCCACCTCACTGTCTTCCTTACTCTTTCCCTTGACTTCTCCTTGCCTTCTCATTGCCTTCTTCTCCTTACCTTCTCATTGCCTTCTTCTCCTTGCCTTCTCATTGCCTTCTTCTCCTTGCCTTCTCATTGCCTTCTTCTCCTTGCCTTCTCTGGTCTCCGCCTCGGCGTTTGAGACAGTCTGTCCTCTTTCTCCCTCTCTCTCTTCTTTTTCCTCTTCTTCCTTCCTCCCCGTGCGTGCCTGAAGGCCGACCCGCGCGTTCGCACGCGTAGCCGGTGACGGGGTAACGCGTAATTCCCCGCCCTGGGTAGACATGTAAGGCACGCGCGTACGCCCTGGTAAAGGCCAGGCCCGGGGAGGGGTGATTGCCTGAGCAGATACCTTCTGACCATGCCGATTGGTCCCTCCGTCTGTTTCTCGGGAGGTGTGACCTGAGGTGTAAACATTCACCTAAGGCGGGAGTGCCCTCTGAGAGGGTCCCCACTAGGAAGGAGCGCGCCATCGGAGACGCTGGCAATCATGGGGGATTCCTCCGCAATGGATTCCACTCCATCTCTCTCGACTTCTGCCCAAAAACGGAAACGTGACCAGCCACCAGTGACAAAAGTACTACCGCCTGCCCCACAGTTCCTCGTCGTTTCTCGATCTGAGGACGGAAAGGGTTTTTCCTCTGTCAACCCTTTCGTTATCCAGAAGGGCGTAGATGCCAGAGCCGGATCTGTCAAATCTTGTGCCAGGTTGCGTAACGGTATCTTATTACTAGAAACTGAGAGTGCCTTTCAGGCACAAAAACTGCTTCGGGCCACACTCCTGTACACGTTCCCTGTCCGGGTGGAGGCCCACCGAACTTTGAATTCGTCTCGTGGTGTAGTCTATACTAGCTCCCTCAACGGATTGACTGACGAGGAGATTCAATCTTTCCTCGCTGAGCAGGGCACGACGGCTGTCCATAGGGTCATGAAAAAGGTCAACAATGACCTTGTACCGACCCGGACACTTTTCTTGACCTTCGATAGTGTTAAGCTGCCATCGCGCATCAAGGCGGGCTACGAGGTTATTTCTGTTAGCCCCTATGTCCCGACACCTACGCGCTGCTACCAGTGTCAGCGTTTCAATCACACTCGACAGTCTTGTTCCAATGCGGCTAAATGTGTCACTTGTGGCAGGGATGCCCATGAGGGTGACTGTCCACCTCCGTCTCCTCGTTGTGTGAACTGTCAGGGTGACCATGCCGCATCCTCCCGCGACTGTCCTGTCTATAAGGAAGAACGCTGTATCCAAGAAATTCGGGTCAAAGAGAAAGTGTCCACCTCGGCTGCTCGCAAGCTATTGGCTAGTAGGAAGCCCACGCTGCTCCCAGCGGGGATATACAGTACTGTCCTCGCCTCTCCTCGGACTACCCGGGAGGTGGCAACCCAGACATGCGATCTGACCTTCAGCACCACGGTCGTCCGTTCGGCCAGTGCTAAGATCGCGCGGTCGACGTCTCCTCTTCCTCCCATCACCCCACAGACACCAGCCCCTTCATCAGCTTCTGCTAAGACGAAGACCCAGAAGTCGGATGCACGGGCCTTCAAGAAGGAACCATCCCGTGCAGACTTCCTACGTCCCTCGACCTCACAGCCTTCGACCGGTACTTCCACCAAACGTCCTTCCAAGAAGGCTCATAGGAAGCACAGTTCTCCTTCTCCGCCACGGCGCATTTCTTCTCCTGCGCCACCCAGTGGTTGCCGCCCCAGGCCGTCATCCGTTTCGCCTGGCCGCACCGCTGGTAGCCGAACATCTGGCCGTTCACCGGCGGAGGAAGCTCCCCCGCCCGGCCATCCTCCCCAGATGGCCGATAAACCTATAGACCCAATGGACGATGACTGTCCGCCTACTGATAGCGGCGGCAGTGCTCGCTCGAAGCCAGACCCTAAGCGGCCTTCGAGGTGACCCCTTCTTTCATCTTCCTTTTCTTACGATGGCACTTATTCACTGGAATATTCGCAGCATTCGCTCCAACCGAGAGGACTTGAAGTTGCTGCTCCGCTTGCACCGTCCGCTCGTCGTAGCCCTCCAGGAAACGAAGCTACGCCCATGCGATCACATTGCCTTGGCACACTACACCTCTGTGCGTTTTGACCTACCCCCTGTGGTAGATATTTCAGCTCATGGAGGGGTTATGTTCCTGGTCCGGGATGATATTTACTACGATCCCATCACGTTGCACACCGGCCTGCAGGCAGTTGCCATCCGCATTACTCTCCCCACTTTTACATTTTCCATTTGTACCGTTTACACTCCATTGTCATCTGCCGTTACCAGGGCAGACATGATGCAACTTATTGCTCAGCTACCTGCACCATTTTTGTTAACTGGAGACTTCAATGCCCACCATCCCCTTTTGGGCTCTCCAGCATCCTGCCCGAGGGGCTCCCTGTTACCAGACCTTTTCAACCAGCTCAATCTTGTCTGCCTCAATACTAGCGCCCCTACTTTTCTTTCGGACACACCTCACACCTATTCCCATTTAGACCTCTCTATATGTACTCCCCAACTTGCACGCCGATTTGAGTGGTATGCCCTTTCTGATACATATTCGAGCGACCACTTCCCGTGTGTTATCCATCTCCTGCAGCATACCCCCTCTCCGTGCTCCTCTAGTTGGACCATCTCCAAGGCAGACTGGGGGCTCTTCTCTTCCAGGGCGACCTCTCAGGATAAAACCTTCACAAGCTGCGATAGTCAGGTCGCACACCTCACGGAAGTCATTCTCGCTGCTGCTGAATACTCCATCCCTCACCCTACTTCTTCTCCACGTCGCGTACCGGTCCCCTGGTGGTCCGCAGCATGTAGAGACGCTTTACGTGCTCGTCGACGTGCTTTACGCACCTTTAAACACCACCCTACAGTGGCGAATTGTATCAATTATAAACGATTACGTGCTCACTGTCGTCGTATTATTACAGAAAGCAAGAAAGCCAGTTGGGCTGCTTTCCCAAGCACCTTCAACAGTTTTACTCCTTCTGCTGTCTGGGGTAGCCTGCGCCGGCTATCTGGCACTAAGGTCCACTCACCAGTTTCTGGTTTGACGGTCGCGAATGACGTCCTTGTGGCCCCTGAGGTATCTCCAATGCCTTCGGCCGCTTTTTCGCAGAGGTTTCGAGCTCCGCTCATTACCACCCTGCCTTCCTCCCCCGAAAACAGGCAGAGGAGGCTAGGCCACCTAACTTCCGCTCCTCGAATCGTGAAAGTTATAATGCCCCATTCACCATGCGGGAACTCGAAAACGCACTTGGCCGATCACGGTCCTCCGCTCCAGGGCCTGATTCTATTCATATTCAGATGCTGAAGAACCTTTCTCCTGCGGGTAAAGGTTTTCTTCTTCGTACATACAATCGCATCTGGATTGAGGGACATGTTCCCGCATGCTGGCGCGAGTCTATTGTCCCGATTCCTAAGCCGGGGAAGGACAAGCACTTGCCTTCCAGTTATCGACCTATCTCGCTTACCAGCTATGTCTGTATAGTGATGGAGCGAATGGTTAACTCTCGATTGGTTTGGCTGCTAGAGTCTCGACGCCTACTTACCAATGTACAATGTGGATTTCGTAGGCGCCGCTCTGCTGTTGACCATCTGGTTACCTTGTCGACCTTCATTATGAATAACTTCTTGCGGAAGCGCCCGACCGCGGCTGTGTTCTTTGATTTGGAAAAGGCTTACGACACCTGTTAGAGGGCGGGCATTCTCCGCACCATGTATACATGGGGCCTTCGCGGTCGCCTCCCTCTTTTTATTCGTTCCTTTTTAATGGATCGACAGTTCAGGGTATGTGTGGGTTCTGTCCTGTCAGACACCTTTCGCCAGGAGAATGGGGTGCCACAGGACTCAGTTTTGAGCGTCGCTCTCTTCGCCATCGCGATCAATCCAATAATGGATTGCCTCCCAGCTGATGTATCAGGCTCCCTTTTCGTGGACGATTTTACCAGCTATTGCAGCGCGCAGTGTGCACGTGTCCTGAAGCGCTGTCTTCAGCGTTCTCTTGACCGTCTTTACTCCTGGAGTGTCGCCAATGGCTTCCGTTTTTCTGCCGAGAAGACGGTCTGTATTAATTTCTGGCGCTACAAAGAGTTTCTCGCACCTTCCTTACGACTCGGTCCTGTTGCTCTCCCAATCGTGGCGACAACCAAATTTTTAGGTCTTACATTTGACAGGAAACTTCGCTGGTCTCCACATGTCATATTTGGCCGCCCGTTGTACCCGTTCTTTAAATGTCCTCCGTGTTCTCAGTGGTATGTCGTGGGGAGCGGATCGAACCGTCCTACTTCGTCTATATCGGTCGATCGTCCGCTCCAAGCTGGATTATGGGAGCTTTGTCTACTCCTCTGCACGGCCATCCATCTTACGCCGCCTCAACTCCATACAACATCGGGGTTTACGACTTGCGATCGGAGCATTTTATACTAGTCCCGTAGAGAGACTTCATGCTGACGCTGGCGAATTGCCACTCACCTACCGGCGCGATATACTGCTTTGTCGGTATGCCTGTCGGCTACTGTCAATGCCCGACCAATTGTCTTATCGTTCCTTTTTTGACGACTCTCTTGACCGTCAATACGGGTTGTATGTCTCTGCCCTGCTACCCCCTGGAGTTCGCTTTCGTCGCCTCCTTAAACACCTTCATTTTTCACTCCCTGCAACCTTTCGAGTGGGCGAGAGCCACACGCCACCTTGGCTCCAGGCTCAGGTCCGCGTTCACCTTGACCTCAGCTCGCTCCCAAAAGAGGTTACCCCCGGTTCGGTCTACCACTCCCGTTTTGTGGAACTTCGTTCGAAGTTCATCAATATGACTTTCATTTATGCAGATGGCTCTAAGACCAATGACGGGGTCGGGTGTTCTTTTATTATCGGGGCACAATGTTTCAAATACCGGCTCCATGGCCATTGTTCCGTCTTCACAGCTGAACTATTTGCCCTCTACCAGGCTGTTCTTTACATCTTCCGCCACCGACATTCTGCTTATGTCATCTGCTCCGATTCCCTGAGCGCCATCCAGAGCCTCAGTGATTCGTATCCGGTTCACCCTTTCGTGCACCGGATCCAACGCTCTCTTCGGCAGCTGGTGGACGTCGGTTCTCCGGTTAGCTTTATGTGGGTCCCTGGCCATGTCGGTATCCCTGGGAACGAAGCTGCAGATGCCGCGGCCAAGGCTGCGGTCCTCCAGCCTCGGACAGCTTCTTGTTGTGTCCCTTCGTCAGATCTTAGCAGGGTTATTTGTCGGCGCATTTTATCGCTGTGGCATGCCGATTGGGCTGCCCTTACAGCCAACAAGCTTCAGGCCTTGAAGCCTCTTCCCGTGGCTTGGACGTCCTCCTCACGCCCTTCTCGGCGGGAGGAGGTAGTTTTGGCCCGGTTAAGAATTGGACACTGCCGGTTCAGCCATCGCCATCTGCTGACGTCTGCGCCGGCGCCGTTCTGCCCATGTGGGCAATTGCCGACGGTCCGCCACATTTTAATATCGTGTCCGGATTTTAACGCACTGCGTCTCGATCTTAACCTGCCATGTACTTTAGATGCCGTTTTAGCGGATGACCCACGAGCAGCTGCTCGTGTTCTTCGTTTTATCAATTTGACAAACCTCACTAAGGACATTTGATGATGCTGTTTTTTAATCCTATGCCTGTCAGTCTGTGTTTTATTGTGTTTTCCCTTTTAGTTGTTGTTGTCAACTTGTGCCTCGCAGTGCATTCTTAACGTCGTCAGGGCGCTAATGACCATTGAAGTTGTGCGCCCTAAAACCACAAGAAAAAAAAAACTTCCCTTCATCAGTGGGGTCTTTGGGGCCCACTCCAGATTTTTATCCGCCAGTTCCTGATCCATTGGTCATTCAGAGTTCGGGTTGGTACTGCTTTTAGTTCTCCACGGACCCAGGAGACGGGCATCCCACAGGGTTCTGTCTTGAGTGTCCTTTTCCTCATTGCTATCGATGGACTTGGGGCCTCAGTCGGTCCCTTGGTCGCCCCTGCCCTGTATGTGGATGATTTCTGCGTTTGGGTTAGTTCCTCCTGGATGGCATCTGCAGAACGGCAGCTCCAGGTGGCTATACGGCGTGCCTCTGCATGGACCCTATCACACGGGTTTCAATTCTCTCCTTTAAAATCGCGGGTGGTCCACTTCTGTCGCCGTACTACGGTCCACCCTGATCCAGAGCTCTATGTCGCTGCACAGCGATTGCCTGTGGTCCCACAGTTTAGTTTCCTGGGTCTTCTTTTGGACAACAAGCTCACTTGGCTGCCCCATATGAGACTCCTGAAGGTAGGATGTTTCCGTAAACTCAATGTCCTTCGCTTACTTGCCCACTCCTATTGGGGTGCGGACTGTCCCTCCTCCTCCGTCTTTATCATGCTCTAGTTCTGTCTCGCTTGGACTGTGGTTGTCAAGTTTATGGTTCAGCTGCTCCTTCCACACTGCACGTGCTGGATCCAGTCCACCATCGTGGTATCCGTTTGGCCACCGGTGCCTTCCCTACTAGCCCTGTTGATAGTCTCCTGGTTGAAGCTGGGATCCCCCCCCCCCCCCCACCTTTCTGTTCGGCGGTCCCAGCTTTTGGTGTCTTATGCACTCACTATCCGTTCCTCTCCACTCATCCTTCCTATTCTATCCTGTTCCCAGACCATGGACGTCACCCACCCGACTCCCCCCTTGGGCGGGTTTACCGGTTGGGCTCCGCCTTGCGTCTCTTTGCCGTGATTTTCAGCTTCCTTCTTTTTCCTGTCTTCCTCGCTCCCTCCCTCCACCCCTCCTTGGTTAGTTCCTCGGCCTCAAATTCGGATGGATCTCCATGGAGGTGCGAAAGATTCCATCCCCCCGGTGGTGTTCCGTTCCTTTTTCCGCCAAATTTTATGGGAGTTTCGTGATGTTGTTTTTTACACTGATGGCTCTAAATCTGCTGATCATGTTGGGTATGCTTTCAAGTCCTCTATTGGAACGGAAAATCATCTGCTGCCACCCACATGTGGGGTGTTTACTGCGGAATTAATGGCAATTTCCCAGACCCTTAGCTTTGTTAACCAGTCTCAACACAACCGCGTTTTGTTATGTATGGACTCGATGAGTGGCCTTCTTGCTATTGACCGGTGTTTTTCGCGCCATCCCTTGGTCTCTGCCATCCATGACCATCTCGCTGATATTCACCTTGCTGCTTTTTCCATTGACTTCCTTTGGGTCCCTGGCCCTGTGGGTATCCCGGGTAATGAGCTCGCTGATCGTTTGGCTGGGGGAGCAGTCACTTACCACCCGTTTTCTGTAACGCCTCCTGCAGCGGATTTACTGCTTCACATCAAATCACACTTCGCACAGTCATGGGATAATTCTTGGGAGGCTACTCCCCTGTCTAATAAACTTCGTGCGATTAAGGTGACACCAGGCCCGTGGCGTTCTTCCTTTCGCCTCTCCCGAAAGGACTCAACCATACTGTGTCTTCTCCGCATTGGCCATACCAGGCTGATCCATGGTTTTCTTTTGCGTGATGAGCCACTCCCACTTTGTGGTTGTGGAGCCCTCCAGTCAGTAGCCACATTTTGTTCGAATGCCCCCTTCTTTTGGCTCTGCGTGCTAAGTACAGACTCCCCCACACTTTAACTTTGATGTTGGCTGACGATTCCTGGATGGTCTCTTTGGTTCTCGGTTTCCTCCGGGAAAGTGGTTCTTATTCACAGTTTTAAGGTTTTTAATCTCTCTGGTGTTGGGGCAGGGCGGTGTTTGGGTGTCTCCCACTGTAAGCCGTGTTGGGAGATTCCCGATTCACCTCCCTGACCGAGATCCTCTTTTCTTCCCCTTTTACTCTAACTCTTTGTTTTTTAAGGATTAGTCTCCTTTTCCCATACGTATGTCTACATTCTAGCGGTTGCACCTTTTAAGTCACATGTGGTCTTGCCTATGCTGCTTCAGCATAGCGTTGGGTTCGTTCTCTTGCCGACTTCCCTCATTTTGTTTTTACCAATGACAACATGTCTGCCCTTTTACGTATTTACCTTTTTCCGTTTTATTGTTCTGACTTTCCTGAGATGTCGCATTAGCGGAATGGAGCATATTTGAAACAAGGGACTGATGACCTTGCTGTTTGGTCCCTTAAACCTCAAACAACCACCCATCTTATTCGTTACTAAACCATTCCTGCATTACCCGTATTTGACTTTGTATTTATAACCCTTTATTCGCCGGACCAGAAGCCCTCATCCTCCTGCCACCAAACCTCTCTAATTTCTGCTATATCTTCAACCTGTCCATTTACTTTTTTTAATTTTCTAACCTACCTGCCAGATGAAGGGATCTGTTTCCACACTCCGATCCACAGAGAGCTATACAAACCGAAATAAACATCATGGACATTTAATTGAAACTATCTGAACAGCATTACCCGCAATTACCTTAATTTTTATTGCACTCCCATCACTACGACTATTATATTTACTTGATGAGTCAGCAGACGCAATAATCACAATCAAAACAATTGGACGACGATGATACTGAAGATATGAATATTCTTGTTTCTCTTGGAGATGTGAAGTAACAGCTTCGCTAATCTGATGCTCGAGCAACAATAGCTGGCTGCTAAGCGGTAACTGATCAGGATCATAGCCTGGCATCTTGTAATAGCGATAGTGGCGCCTCGTTTTCTTAGTGTGTTCGCTGGCGCCGCTACGTTTGCTCGTGTTGTCTGTCCGTGAGTGGCAGCAGCAGCAGCGCTTATCGATAGCGCTTACTGTGGTACCATCTTTGGAGCAGCCTGTAGTATTTCCGGGCCGTCGTGTGTCGAACAAGAGGAGTTGGACAGAGCAGCAGTGAGGTCCGGACAGCCAGTGCTCGCCCGACCGCTCGCGACACACATCCACTGTCCGGCGGAAGGGTGTGGTCGCGAGAGTGCACGACCACGTCAAGGGCCGGATCCAGCGAGGTTTAGTTGAATGGGTCGTGATATTTGAGTAGTGCAACTTTCACGTGTGTGTGTGTGTGTGTGTGTGTGTGTGTGTGTGTGTGTGTGTGTGTGTGTGTGTGTGTGTGTGTGTGGCCGTCGAAGTGATCTCATGAAAATAAGTTGTCAGTCGATGATTTATACTGGGATCTTTCCTGTGCCTGACTTGAGTGGAGACGACCGTTGGTTGGTCGTTCGGTCGGTCGTCGCAGTGGACGACGTACATTTTTTGTTCCGACCGCTTCTGGCTTATCTGTGTTTGTGCCGACTTCTAATTCGTCCATGTTGTTTCATAGTGACTCGTTTTAGTATTGTGAGTTGTTGTCGTAATTGTTTCCCGGGCTCCATGTGTATCTTGTGGTTTTGAATGAGCAGTTGTTTTAATGCTGTTTGCGTACTGGATTTGGTGTGAGTGGGAGGGTGAACGGACACGAGGTCGTTTGGGGGCGCAGCAGCGAGCAGGTCCGTGCAGCGCGAGGGGCAAGCCGGGGTTGCTGGCGGCGTGCTGCCACTGCCGGATCGAGGAGGGGTGGCTGTGAGAGCGGCGACTTCGTTGCACACCGAACCCTGGACGTTTGAGTGAAGAGTTAACTGCTAATGCAACCTTGACTATTCTGAGATCTCGACTTTTGCAGTCGCGTTGTTGCTTCCAGGGCCGCTGACCCTGGCGCCCACAAGTGAAGTGTTCAGAGGCGGTGAAATATTGCAGCCGTCTTTCTCTATTTGTTATTCATCACTGAATTTAGTATTATTCTTGTTAGTGAAGTACAACCAGTGGTATTCTCTGCCTTGTGGCCGCTAACGCCCCAGTTACCTGCCCTGCAGGTGGCGTGCCTTGCCTCGTCGTGTTGATGCTGTCCGACACGGCGTGTAGTTTGACAGCCTCTTGTATTGTACTGTGCATATGTGTGTGTGTGTGTGTGTGTGTGGGGGGGGGGGGGGGCTACGTCGGTCCTAGTGTTTCCTTCGGCCTTGGGTGTTTTCTGAAGACGTAGTGCTGTCTGTCTCTTTGCCCTTGCCTAAAAATATTCCATCGTTGTACCGGTGATTGGACGTTAGGCAGACTGGTTAGTCGGTCGGTCGGAGCGTTTGTGCCCCTAGTTTCAGTACTTCAGCCCTTCCTCTCCCTGTTTTCCCCGGAGGCCTGGCTTCCTACGAAGACGTCTCAGAGGCTTCAACGATGGGCCCTGTTCCTCTCGCAATTCCGTTACACCTTGCATTTTAAGTCCACCTCCAAGCACGCCTATGTGGATACTCCTCCACACCTTCCTCTTGGTCCCGACACTGCGTTCGACTCTTCGGACGTCCTCATGTTCCAAGTTGATGAAGCGATCTACGACACCCTGCGCGGGTTTCCCATCGTGGCCTCCACGGTGGCAATTGCGTCCATGCGTGACCCATTGGTGCGCCGTGTCCGCTCCTATGTTCAGCGTGGGTGGCCCAGCAGTTCCCCCACCCGCGACCAGCAGCACCTTCAGTTCTTTTTTTCTATCCGCCATCAGCTGTCGGCGGTGGATGGTATCCTATTGTGGGTAGTCCCTACGTCCACGCCGCGTGTGGCCGTTCCCCAGCATCTACGGACCGAAGTCTTGCGTCTCTTACATCGAGGCCATTGGGGAATCCCTCGCACCGAGGCGTTGGCCCGGCGTCACGTCCTTTGGTTCGGGCTTACAAGGGACGTCACTCCTACGGTTCACAATTGCTCCATGTGCGCCCAACAGCTGTCCCGGCCCCGTCAAACGTTCCTCTCTTGGCCTAAGCCGGCGGGTCCCTGGGATCGCATTCATTTGGACTTCGCCGGCCCCTTCCCCCGCTACCAATGGCTCCACGTCACCGATGCCTTTTCACATTTTCCGTTCGTTATCCGTTGTACCAGCGCCACTTCGGAAGCGACCCTCGCTGCTCTCCAGAAAGTTTTTCCTCGGATGAGTTGCCGCTAACAATTGTTACCGATAACGGCCCTAAATTCCGGAGCCAGGAATTCGCGACGTTTTGTTCTGCCGATGGCATCCAACAGGTCCTCACTGCGCCCTTTCACCCGCAATCGAACGGCGAGGCCGAACGCTTCGTCCGGACATTTAAGACCCAAATGACAAATTATGCCTCCGCCCACACTTTGGACGAGTCGCGCACGTTGTTCCTCAGTTCCTATCGGTCGACGCCCGTCGGCTCCCGTAGTCCAGCGGAACTTTTGCACGGCCGGCAACCTCATACCCTTTTGCACCTCCTCCGGCCTGGACCCAGACGACAGGTTCCGACTGCACAGGCTCCCTTTGTTCCTGGATCCCTTATCTGGGCGCGAGGTTTCGGCGTGAGAGCTGGATGGATTCAGGGGGTGATCGTCCGGCCGCAAGGTCATCAGCTCTTTGACGTCTGCATCGCTGACAAAGTGGTCCGCCGGCACCGCAACCGATTCAGGCGCCGGTATCAGGGTTTCCCGACCGGCTCTTCTTTCCAGCAAACAGCTCCGCCGCCTTTTTCCAGCCGCCCGGATGCGCTCCCTTCCACCCGTTGTCGGCGTGCAGGGCCGCCAGACCCCGTCCAGCTGCAACAGCCGTCGTCTCCACAGCGGCTGCTGGCTCCACCGGCTCCTCCACCGGCCCGACCGGCTGCGCCATCCACCACCGTTGACGATGCCACCGTGCCCTCGGCACCGCCGCCGCCGGTGTCGCAGCCTAGCCAGCGACGCCCGCGCAGTCCACTTTCCGGGAAGCATCCCGCGAACGTCGACGAACCTATGCCCGTGGCACCATCGCGGCCGGCTTCCCCGTATCTTCCGCCACGCAGCTGCGCCCGTCTGGCCCACCGCGCCGCGCCCTACTCTGCAGGGGCGAGTTTTCACCGCCTCCTCCACGAGGCCTCAAAGGCCGAGCAGGACGATGTCGCCCTCCTCTCCCCCCCCCCCCCCCCCCCAGGAAGAGTGGTGTGTACTGTCTGCCATCGGGTTCCTCTAAATGGCAGGCAGCACAGCATAACAGCCACGCTATGAGGGAAACAAACCAACAGCCGAAGACATCAGGTAAACACGATTAGTAGGAACCTTTCCTTGCAGAGGTCACCGCGAGATAGCCAGCCACGGATTCCTGCACTGGGTTTCTATTGGCTCCAGCTCACTATATAGGCCCGGCCAGTCGAAGGAAGACCAGTCTTCGCCCACTGCTAATGGCAACCGCTGTAGCAGAGTCTCCGAGAAGGTATCACCGAAGCCGCTGTACTGCATCGCCGATCGAAGTACCAGTCGACTGAGAGGAACCACATCTGACTAGATCGATGTACATCTATTGTACAGCCAGCTATTGTATTGTAGAAGAAGTTACATTCAATAAACTGTTGGAGAATACAACTCATTATATTCATGCACAGATAAATTTTTGTAGAAATGTTTAAATAGCGCAATGCACTAGCTGTCCAGCGTGTGTGTTTGCATTTCTATGGATCAGTCAAATAATGTTAGTAGCAATGATCAAACTCTGGTTTTCCGCCGCATATATAAACAATATTGCAGGGTTTACTTTGTTTAGACACCGTAATCACATATCTTCACTCAACATGGGAGTCCACCTGGCTGAAAATGGAGTCACCCATGCAATTTCAGCATAACAACAAACTGGATTGCGAAATTATTTAACATCGACGATGCATTTCACCCTTTTGTAGCATCACCAGATTGTGTAAAAGAACCTGTATATGTAATCCATCTGTCATAAACCCATATAAAATGGAAAATGGACACAACAATGGCAGTAGCCCACAGAGGTTTTAAAAGAATGACGGTAGGCGGTAGCAGAGCAAGCCTGTTTCTGATTGGTCTAGAGAAAAGGGGGTGGGAAAGGGAGTACTCGGCGCTAAATTTGTTAGCAACATTTATCTGCAAGGGCGTCGGTACATTACGACAAGTTTGCTGTGGCGGACTGTCCTCTCCCACAGTGACTGAGTGCTATTTGTGGCAGCCACTAGGTCTCTTACGTGTGCACAGATACGTATTGTTTAAATAACGCAAATTTCTCCACCACACTTGGGGAGACGGTCTGGTGTACTGTTAGGCAGAAATGCAGTGCTCTCCCATTCGCGACTCTGTGGCCGCGACCGCACAGGGAGTTCGGTACCCTGATGGCATTATCCAGTGAACACAGGGGAGGAGATCCTCGTCATCCAGGTGTGTATTTGTAGCGTTCCTTGAATTTACACAGACATGTTGGGATCTGTTTGCTTTTATATTACAGCGGGCAGGAGACTTTTCGGCCAAAACTGATACGGCACCAGTGTGAGCCACCAGGCTGGGGATGACTACACCCCAACGTTCTCAGCAGTTGCTCCGCATGTCCGCGGTCATATTCCAAGCAGCAGTTTCCGCGGCTATCCATCCACAGTTTGCAGTCAAAGGGGTAGGCTACCGTCAGCGAACTGATGTTCGCTGAGGTGGTTTCAGTTATTGGACGGTTGTATCTCTAGGTGCGTATTTGATAGAGCTGTACAGCGTCTGAAACAGTATCTTCCGTTGGAGGCGTCGGTATTTTATTATGTCGTCACACAATATAGTAATGTAGTGGTGGTTTGGAAGGGGTTTGTTTATTGGAGTGTGGTATTTCTTATGTTACATATTTGGTTAGACATCTGTATCACTTATAGAAATTGCTATGACATAATTTCTACCAATACATTAGTTTCTAACACATACACCATGACATCCCAAAAACGCGCACGCGCGCACACACACGCTAGTGATGGAGTGGTGACTTAGCAATGATAAATAAATAAGACCTATGCTTCGTTGTGATCGCCTGAGGGCATGAAGACATTGACCCGACGTCGGAACAGTGGGGTGGATCTTGTGTGATTCGACACAATAATTATAATTTAGGGAAGCCCGAAAAAAAATTACGAAAATTGGCAAAAAATGCGTAAAATTGGGGAAGATACCAAAAATATGGGAAATTAAGAAAAATTGTCGAAGAATGTTATAAATTAGAAACCCTTTCACTACAGAGTACAACTGACTGGGCTCATCCAGTTCAGCTGTACCTACAGAGAAAGAATTACTATTGATAATCTGGTGTTGCTTATAACAAATCTGCACCTCTATCACGTGACGCTCAGACCTCGAATGAAAAGGGCTATGGGCAGTTGAGCTAGTTATGACAGATGATAATGGGGAAAGGTGCTTGATCCACATTGGTCGATTGGGGCTCCCATTGGCTGAGAGAGGGTCCCTGCCATTTTTGTCACGTGATGACTATAAAGTTACGCCGTCTACAGACAAGCTAATAATTACAAATTCAGAAAAATTCCATAATTTTTTGGAGAGAAAGAGTTTCGCAAACTGAGCAAGTCAGCAACGCGTTAGTACACCTCTGGCCGTTATGCGAAGTTATTCAGCGTGGCATGGAACGATAGAGTCCTCCTGAGGAATATCGAGCCAAATTCTTTCCAATTATGCGTTAGATCGTCAAAATACCGAGCTGCTAGGAAGGCGCTGCCCATAATACTCCAAACTTTCTCCACTGGGGAGAGATCTGGTGACCTTGCTGACCCAGGTAGGGTTTGGAAAACGATACAAGTACAGAGACTCTACCTGCATGCAGGTCATTTTGCTGAAATGCAAGTACAGGATAGCTTGCCACGAAGGTCAGAAGAAAGGGGAATAGAATACAGGGTTATTACAAATGATTGAAGTGATTTCACAGCTCTACAATAACTTTATTATTTGAGATTTTCACAATACTTTGCACACACATACAAAAATTCAGTTTTTTTAGGCATTCACAAATGTTCGATATGTGCCCCTTTAGTGATTCGGCAGACATCAAGCCGATAATGAAGTTCCTCCCACACTCGGCGCAGCGTGTCCCCATCAATGAGTTCGAAAGCATCGTTGATGCGAGCTCGCAGTTCTGGCACGTTTCTTAGTAGAGGAGGTTTAAACACTGAATCTTTCACATAACCCCACAGAAAGAAATCGCATAGGGTTAAGTCCGGAGAGCGTGGAGGCCATGACATGAATTGCTGATCATGATCACCACCACGACCGATCCATCGGTTTTCCAATCTCCTGTTTAAGAAATGCCGAACATCATGATGGAAGTGCGGTGGAGCACCATCCTGTTGAAAGATGAAGTCGGCGCTGTCGGTCTCCAGTTGTGGCATGAGCCAATTTTCCAGCATGTCCAGATACACGTCTTCTATAACGTTTTTTTCGCAGAAGAAAAAGGGGCCGTAAACTTTAAACCGTGTGATTGCACAAAACACGTTAACTTTTGGTGAATTACGAATTTGCTGCACGAATGCGTGAGCATTCTCTACCGCCCAGATTCGCACATTGTCTGTTCACTTCACCATTAAGAAAAAATGTTGCTTCATCACTGAAAACAAGTTTTGCACTGAACGCATCCTCTTCCATGAGCTGTTGGAACCGCGCCGAAAATTCAAAGCGTTTGACTTTGTCATCGGGTGTCAGGGCTTGTAGCAATTGTAAACGGTAAGGCTTCTGCTTTAGCCTTGTCCGTAAGATTTTCCAAACCGTCGGCTGTGGTACGTTTAGCTCCCTGCTTGCTTTATTCGTCGACTTCCGCGGGCTACGCGTGAAACTTGCCCGCACGCGTTCAACCGTTTCTTCGCTCACTGCAGGCCGACCCGTTGATTTCCCCTTACAGAGGCATCCAGAAGTTTTAAACTGCGCATACCATCGCCGAATGGAGTTAGCAGTTGGTGGATCTTTGTTGAACTTCGTCCTGAAGTGTCGTTGCACTGTTATGACTGACTGATGTGAGTGCATTTCAAGCACGACATACGCTTTCTCGGCTCCTGTCGCCATTTTGTCTCAATGCGCTCTCGAGCGCTCTGGCGGCAGAAACCTGAAGTGCGGCTTCAGCCGAACAAAACTTTGAGTTTCTCTATGTATCTGTAGTGTGTCGTGACCATATGTCAATGAATGGAGCTACTGTGAATTTATGAATTCGCTTCAATCATTTGTAATAGCCCTGTATAGTCGACGTGCCATTGTGCTGTAAGGGTGTCGCAGGTGACAATGAAAGGGCTCCTGCTACGAAAGTAAATGTCATCCCAGGCTATCACTGTGTCAGACTGTACGGAGTGTGGAAGACAGGTCGATATACCACCACACTCCAGGGTGTCTCAAGATGTGTACTCGCTGGCCATCGGGACTTAGTTCGAATTGGGACTCCTCACTGAAGACAATTCTACTCCGGTCAATGAGATTCCAGGCCCGAATGAACAGCGAAGACGTGTCTGGCGACGCCCTGGACAGTGATGGGGTACCAACTTGACTGCCGCCCGCCACACAGCCTGCCTACCAGAAGTGGTGGTCTGGGTGGCATTTCATTTCACTTCATAGCAGAACCCCTTCGGTTGTCAACCGTGACACCCTTACGGCACAGCGGTGCGCCGACCACACTGTGTGCTCTGTTTTGTTCCCCTTCCTGGCATGCCACCCTGGGTTTACATTTCAGCAAGATAATGCCCGCCCTCATAGGGCGAGAGCTTCTGCGGCCTGTCTTCGCGCCTTCCGAACCGTACATTGGCCAGCAAGGTCGTCAGATGTCTCGTCAGCTGAGAACGTTCACAGCATTACACGCAGGGCCCTCCAACCAGCTCGGGATTTTGACGATCTAACGTGCCAGTGTGACAGAATTTGACACGATGTCCTTCAGGATGACATCTAGAAAGTCTGTCAATCAGTGGCAAGCCGAATAACTGCTTGCATAAGGGCCAGACGTAGACAACCGCATTACTGACTTCCTCAGTTCGTGAAGCTCTTTCTCTGGATTATATTATCCAAGTTTTCTGAAACAGTACTCATTTGTTTGTCTGTACTTGTACGACACATCTGCCGATTTCTGTCCTATTCCGATAACCACTTCGTGATGCGTCTTTTTCTGTCTTATACTATATATTTTGGATCATACTTAGCACCTTTTGGCTGGTAAAGAATTATTTTTCCCGTCGATGCCATAAAGGAAAGTTTTCGCCAGTGAAAACCACTCGTCTCCAAAAGTGGAGGGTTGTGTCGCCATTAACAGGAGCAAAGGCTGGGCAGGCTTCTCTGTAGCAAGTAGACAATGTCTCTTCGAGAACAGTGTTTCTTGCTCTCAGTTCTGCTTTCCTTAGAAGACGAATGACTGTCCTGCTGATAACAGTGAAGCTTAAAACTTGCTGAATATGTCGTGCGTTGAAGAATGGAGGGCTAATCACTGAAAGAAAATATCCACCGGCCGTGAGCTGCTGCTCCAGAATGATGTCGCATTTTCAGGTTACCACCCTCTTCCTTTCTTCTAATGCACCTGGCAACCGTCAACCTGCGAATGCACATGGTCACGGTCGTGTTTAGGGGATGAGGTGGGTGGTGCAAACTAGGCAACTGCCCAGGGTGGCAGGGGTAATGGGTGCTGCTTTACAATATTTTGGTAATCACTGAAGAAACGATTAAGTGGGGCTCAGTATTGATCTCCAGCAAAAGGAAAAGAAAGTAAGCATTGAAGATACTTTCTCGACGTTTTTATAAAATCCTCAAAGAATTCAGGTAGACAATAAACGCACTCTCCAAGTGAAATTGTAGAAGACCAGGAGGAAACACACTAAAGATGAACACACTACATTTTCACCATACGTAATTGGAAAATGGACTGCCCAGCATTGTCGAGGAACGTTTCACGGTGCTGATACTTTTCTTTCTTTCTTTTTTGTTTTTTTGTTATTTGTTTTAAATCTGAAAAATATGGAACTACATTGCTATGAACGGGATAAAACAAAATAAAGAGAATGATTCGTTAAAATAAAAACGTATGTTACAAGGAGTTACTACTGTTGTTAACAAACTTTGTACCCGAATTCTGCCTTTCCGTCGTGATGATGATGATGATGATGATGATGATGATGATGATGTACGTGAAAGTGTTCAGAAGGGCAGCTTCTTAATGGGCGTGGAACGTATTGCTGAATTTGGATTATTTCTTGGCAGGCATCTGTCACAAAGAAAGATTCTGGGAAGGAAAAAACGCCATACTTGACTTTCACTACATAAGAGGATTTAATAAGGATCATGGGGAAGAGTAGTTGAACAAATAGTGACAGTAATTTTTGCAGCTAAATATTTCATTGTTATTGTTGACCCCAGTCTTCATATTGCGCACAATGATTAGTTAAGCTGTGGTGCTATATCAAATAACTATGGTTAGCAGTAGAACGTATTGCTGAACTGATAGCCGATTCACGACATGGTGGCGAGGAGCTGGCTGATGCGGTACTCCACTTTCTTGACAGATAAGGATTGGACATAAGGAACTGTTGAGATCAATGCACCAAACTTGTCAGGTACTGTTTGGGTATTATTAAAGTGCAGCTGCTCACAGACGTCCAGTGTGGGCTGTAATTGTCATATGGCGGTGGAATTTGATAGATATTCCAATGCGTTAATGCGGAGCCGGTTTACAACGGAAAGGCATTAATTCCAGTTTTACCCATAGGTGCAAATCTGCAAGAAATAAGAATCGAAGTGTAGTGGATTAGGAACGGAATGTGGGCAGACGAGGTCAAACAAGTGAGGAAGCCATAATGTTGATCTTATTATTAACTGCTGCTTACGCAATTTGTTCAATATGAGCACTGGAGAGGACGAAGAGAGGCTACATCCATAATATAACTTGAACATCAGGTGCTCGCAGCAGTCCTGGTGGAATCTAAGCCATGTGTTCCTGTGTAATGGCCTCCTTATTATGTAGAAACCCTATTTTCAACTCGTAAGGGCGTTCTTTTGGATAACCCCCAGAGCAGAAAGTCATAAGGATTAAGATCAGGTGATCTTGCAGGCCATGTATCTGGAAAACCTGTGAAAATAACACGTTATTGGAATGTTGCATTAAGAAGAGCTTTCACTGGGCGAGCCCCCCCTGCGGGTCCGGGGATTAGAATAGGCCCGAGGTATTCCTGCCTGTCGTAAGAGGCGACTAAAAGGAGTCCATCCCCCTCACGGGGGTAGTTAGCGCCTGCGTCCGGAGACGGACGGTTTCACGATCTATAAACGTGGTCTTTTTGGTTTTTCACTTCTCGTTTCTTCCTTCCTTTTGTTGGTCCCTTTCTTTGATCTTCTCCACCTCACTGTCTTCCTTACTCTTTCCCTTGACTTCTCCTTGCCTTCTCATTGCCTTTTTCTCCTTGCCTTCTCATTGCCTTTTTCTCCTTGCCTTCTCATTGCCTTTTTCTCCTTGCCTTCTCATTGCCTTTTTCTCCTTGCCTTCTCATTGCCTTTTTCTCCTTGCCTTCTCATTGCCTTTTTCTCCTTGCCTTCTCATTGCCTTTTTCTCCTTGCCTTCTCATTGCCTTTTTCTCCTTGCCTTCTCATTGCCTTTTTCTCCTTGCCTTCTCATTGCCTTTTTCTCCTTGCCTTCTCATTGCCTTTTTCTCCTTGCCTTCTCATTGCCTTTTTCTCCTTGCCTTCTCATTGCCTTTTTCTCCTTGCCTTCTCATTGCCTTTTTCTCCTTGCCTTCTCATTGCCTTTTTCTCCTTGCCTTCTCATTGCCTTCTTCTCCTTGCCTTCTCTGGTCTCCGCCTCGGCGTTTGAGACAGTCTGTCCTCTTTCTCCCTCCCTCTCTTCTTTTTCCTCTTCTTCCTTCCTCCCTGTGCGTGTCTGAAGGCCGACCCGCGCGTTCGCAGGCGTAGCCGGTAACGGGGTAACGCGTAAGTCCCCGCCCTGGGTAGACATGTAAGGCACGCGCGTATCCCCTGGTAAAGGCCAGGCCCGGGGAGGGGTGATTGCCTGAGCTGATACCTTCTGACCATGCCGATTGGTCCCTCCGTCTGTTTCTCGGGAGGTGTGACCTGAGGTGTAAACATTCACCTAAGGCGGGAGTGCCCTCTGAGAGGGTCCCCACAAGGAAGGAGCGCGCCATCGGAGACGCTGGCAATCATGGGGGATTCCTCCGCAATGGATTCTACTCCATCGCTTTCGACTTCGACCCAAAAACGGAAACGTGACCAGCCAACAGTGACAAAAGTACTACCGCCTGCCCCACAGTTCCTCGTAGTTTCTCGCACTGAGGACGGAAAGGATTTCTCCTCTGTCAACCCTTTTGTTATTCAGAAGGGCGTTGATGCCATAGCCGGATCTGTCAAATCTTGTACCAGGTTGCGTAACGGCACCTTATTACTAGAAACTGAGAGTGCCTTTCAGGCACAAAAACTGCTTCGGGCCACCCTCCTGTACACGTTCCCTGTCCGGGTGGAGGCCCACCGAACTTTGAATTCGTCTCATGGTGTAGTCTATAGTAGCTCCCTCGACGGATTGACTGACGAGGAGCTTCAATCTTTCCTCGCTGAGCAGGGCGTGACGGCTGTCCATAGGGTCATGAAAAAGGTCAACAACGACCTTGTACCGACCCGGACACTCTTCTTGACCTTCGATAGTGTTAAGCTGCCATCGCGCATCAAGGCGGGCTACGAGGTTATTTCTGTTCGCCCCTATGTCCCGACACCTACGCGCTGCTACCAGTGTCAGCGTTTCAATCACACTCGACAGTCTTGTTCCAATGCGGCTAAATGTGTCACTTGTGGCAGGGATGCCCATGAGGGTGACTGTCCACCTCCGTCTCCTCGTTGTGTGAACTGTCAGGGTGACCATGCCGCATCCTCCCGCGATTGTCCTGTCTATAAGGACGAACGTTGCATCCAAGAAATTCGGGTCAAAGAGAAAGTGTCCACCTCGGCTGCTCGCAAGCTATTGGCTAGTAGGAAGCCCACGCTGCTCCCAGCGGGGAAATATAGTACTGTCCTCGCCTCTCCTCGGACTACCCGGGAGGTCGCAACCCAGACATGCGATCTGACCTTCAGCACCACGGTCGTCCGTTCGGCCAGTGCTAAGATCGCGCGGTCGACGTCTCCTCTTCCTCCCATCACACCACAGACACCAGCCACTTCCTCAGCTTCTGCTAAGTCGAAGACCCCGAAGTCAGATGCATGGTCCTTCAAGAAGGAACCATCCCGTGCAGACTTCCTCCGTCCCTCGACCTCCCAGCCTTCGACCGGTACTTCCACCAAACGTCCTTCTAAAAAGGCGCATAGGAAGCACAGTTCTCCTCCGCCACGGCGCATCTCTTCTCCTGCGCCACCCAGCGGTTGCCGCCCCAGGCCGTCATCCGTTTCGCCTGGCCGCACCGCTGGTAGCCGAACATCTGGCCGTTCACCGGCGGAGGAAGCTCCCCCTCCCGGCCATCCTCCCGAGATGGCCGATGACCCTATAGACCCCATGGACGATGACTGTCCGCCTACTGATAGCGGCGGCAGTGCTCGCTCGAAGCCAGGCCCTAAGCGGCCTTCGAGGTGACCCCTTCTCTCATCTTCCTTTTCTTACGATGGCACTTATTCACTGGAATATTCGCAGCATTCGCTCCAACCGAGAGGACTTGAAATTGCTGCTCCGCTTGCATCGTCCGCTCGTCGTAGCCCTCCAGGAAACGAAGCTACGCCCATGCGATCACATTGCCTTGGCCCACTACACCTCTGTGCGTTTTGACCTACCCCCTATGGTAGGTATCCCAGCTCATGGAGGGGTTATGTTGCTGGTCCAGGATGATATTTACTACGATCCCATCACATTGCACACCGGCCTGCAGGCAGTTGCCGTCCGCATTACTCTCCCCACTTTTACATTTTCCATTTGTACTGTTTACACTCCATCGTCATCTGCCGTTACCAGGGCAGACATGATGCAACTTATTGCTCAGCTACCTGCACCGTTTTTGTTAACTGGAGACTTCAATGCCCACCATCCCCTTTGGGGTTCTCCAGCCTCCTGCCCGAGGGGCTCCTTGTTAGCAGACCTTTTCAACCAGCTCAATCTTGTCTGCCTTAATACTGGCGCCCCTACTTTTCTTTCGGACACATCTCATACCTATTCCCATTTAGACCTCTCTATATGTACTCCCCAACTTGCACGCCGGTTTGAGTGGTATGCACTTGCTGATACATATTCGAGCGACCACTTCCCGTGTGTTATCCATCTCCTGCAGCATACTCCCTCTCCGTGCTCCTCTAGTTGGACCATCTCCAAGGCAGACTGGGGGCTCTTTTCTTCCAGGGCGACCTTTCAGGATCAAACCTTCACAAGCTGCGATCGTCAGGTCGCACACCTCACGGAAGTCATTCTCGCTGCTGCTGAATATTCCATCCCTCACCCTATTTCTTCTCCACGTCGCGTACCGGTCCCCTGGTGGACCGCAGCATGTAGAGACGCTTTACGTGCTCGTCGACGTGCTTTACGCACCTTTAAACGCCACCCTACAGTGCGAATTGTATTAATTATAAACGATTACACAAGCGCCTTCAACAGTTTTACTCCTTCTTCTGTTGTCTGGGGTAGCCTGCGCCGGCTATCTGGCACTAAGGTCCACTCCCCAGTTTCTGGCTTGAAGGTCGCGAATGAAGTCCTTGTGGCCCCGAGCCTGTCTCCAATGCCTTCGGCCGCTTTTTCGCCGAGGTTTCTAGCTCCGCTCATTACCACCCTGCCTTCCTCCCCCGCAAACAGGCAGAGGAGGCTAGGCCACCTGACTTTTGCTCCTCGAATTGTGAAAGTTATAATGCCCCATTCACCACGCGGGAACTCAAAACCGCACTTGGCCGATCACGGTCCTCCGCTCCAGGGCCTGATTCTATTCATATTCAGATGCTGAAGAACCTTTCTCCTGCGGGTAAAGGTTTTCTTCTTCGTACATACAATCGCATCTGGATTGAGGGACATGTTCCCGCATGCTGGCGCGAGTCTATTGTTGTCCCGATTCCTAAGCCGGGGAAGGACAAGCACTTGCCTTCCAGTTATCGACCTATCTCACTTACCAGCTGTGTCTGTAAAGTGATGGAGCGAATGGTTAACTCTCGATTGGTTTGGCTGCTTGAGTCTCGACGCCTACTTACCAATGTCCAATGTGGATTTCGTAGGCGCCGCTCTGCTGTTGACCATCTGGTTACCTTGTCGACCTTCATTATGAATAACTTCTTGCAGAAGCGCCCGACCGCGGCTGTGTTCTTTGATTTGGAGAAGGCTTACGACACCTGCTGGAGGGCGGGCATTCTCCGCACCATGCATACATGGGGCCTTCGCGGTCGCCTCCCTCTTTTTATTCGTTCCTTTTTAATGGATCGACAGTTCAGGGTACGTGTGGGTTCTGTCCTGTCCGACACCTTTCGCCAGGAGAATGGGGTGCCACAGGGCTCAGTTTTGAGCGTCGCTCTGTTCGCCATCGCGATCAATCCAATAATGGATTGCCTCCCAGCTGATGTATCAGGCTCCCTTTTTGTGGACGATTTTACCATCTATTGCAGCGCGCAGCGTACATGTGTCCTGGAGCGCTGTCTTCAGCGTTCTCTTGACCGTCTTTACTCCTGGAGTGTCGCCAATGGCTTCCGTTTTTCTGCCGAGAAGACGGTCTGTATTAACTTCTGGCGCTACAAAGAGTTTCTCCCACCGACCTTACGACTTGGTCCCGTTGCTCTCCCAATCGTGGAGACAACCAAATTTTTAGGCCTTACCTTTGACAGGAAACTTAGCTGGTCTCCACATGTGTCATATTTGGCCGCCCGTTGTACCCGTTCTTTAAATGTCCTCCGTGTTCTCAGTGGTATGTCGTGGGGAGCGGATCGAACCGTCCTACTTCGTCTATATCGGTCGATCGTCCGCTCCAAGCTGGATTATGGGAGCTTCGTCTACTCCTCTGCACGGCCATCCATCTTACGCCGCCTCAACTCCATACAACATCGGGGTTTACGACTTGCGATCGGAGCATTTTATACCAGTCCCGTAGAGAGTCTTCATGCTGACGCTGGCGAATTGCCACTCACTTACCGGCGCGATATACTGCTTTGTCGGTATGCCTGTCGGCTACTGTCAATGCCCGACCATCCGTCTTATCGTTCCTTTTTTGACGACTCTCTTGACCGTCAATATAGGTTGTATGTCTCTGCCCTGCTACCCCCTGGAGTTCGCTTTCGTCGCCTCCTTCAACACCTTAATTTTTCACTCCCGGCAACGTTTCGAGTGGGCGAGAGCCACACGCCACCTTGGCTCCAGGCTCAGGTCCGCGTTCACCTTGACCTCAGCTCGCGCCCAAAAGAGGTTACTCCCGGTTCGGTCTACCACTCCCGTTTTTTGGAACTTCGTTCGAAGTTCATCAATATGACTTTCATTTATACAGATGGCTCTAAGACCAATGCCGGGGTCGGGTGTTCTTTCATTGTCGGGGCACAAAGTTTCAAATACCGGCTCCATGGCCATTGTTCGGTCTTCACAGCTGAGCTCTTTGCCCTCTACCAGGCTGTTCTTTACATCTGCCGCCACCGACATTCTGCTTATGTCATCTGCTCCGATTCCCTGAGCGCCATCCAGAACCTCAGTGATCCGTATCTGGTTCACCCTTTCGTGCACAGGATCCAACGCTCTCTTCGGCAGCTGGTGGACGTCGGTTCTCCGGTTAGCTTTATGTGGGTCCCTGGCCATGTCGGTATCTCTGGGAACGAAGCTGCAGATGCCGCGGCCAAGGCTGTGGTCCTCCAGCCTCGGACAGCTTCTTGTTGTGTCCCTTCGTCAGATTTTAGCAGGGTTATTTGTCGGCGCATTTTATCGCTGTGGCATGCCGATTGGGCTGCCCTTACAGCTAACAAGCTTCGGGCCTTGAAACCTCTTCCCGTGGCTTGGACGTCCTCCTCACGCCCTTCTCGGCGGGAGGAGGTAGTTTTGGCCCGGTTAAGAATTGCACACTGCCGGTTCAGCCATCGTCATCTGCTGACGGCTGCGCCGGCGCCTTTCTGCCCATGTGGGCAATTGCTGACGGTCCGCCACATTTTACTGTCCTGTCCGGATTTTAACGCACTGCGTCTCGATCTTAACCTGCCATGTACTTTAGATGCCGTTTTAGCGGATGACCCACGAGCAGCTGCTCGTGTTCTTCGTTTTATCAATTTGACAAACCTCACCAAGGACATTTGATGATGCTGTTTTTTAATCCTATGCCTGTCAGTCTGTCTTTTATCGTGTTTTCCCTTTTAGTTGTTGTTTTAAACTTGTGCCTCGCGGTGCATTCTTAACGTCGTCAGGGCGCTAATGACCATTGAAGTTGTGCGCCTTAAACCACAAAAAAAAAAAAAAATTCAACCTCCATCCTTCTGAGTCTGTTAAGCGTATTTATCTCTTCGTCTCCCTCTACGATTTTTTGCTCCACGCTTCCCTCCATTACTAAACTGGTAATACCTTGATGCCTCAGAACATGTCCTACCAACCAATCCCTTATTCTAGTCAAGGTGTGCCACAAATTTCTATTCTCCCTAATTCTATTTAATACCTCCTCATTAGTTATGTGATCTACCCATCTAACCTTCAGCATTCTTCCGTAGCATTACATTTCGAAAGGTTCTATTCTCTTCTTGTCTAAACTGTTTATCGTCCATGTTTCACTTGCATACATGGCTACACTCTATACAGATACTTTCAGAAACGACTTCCTGACACTTAAATCTATACCCGATGTTAACAAGTGTCCCTTCTTCAGAAACGCTTTCCTTGCCAAAGCCAGTCTAAATTTTCATCTTCTCTACTTCGACCATCATCAGTTATTTTGCCCCTCAAAAAGCAAAACTCATCTACTGCTTTGTCTCATTTCCTAATCTAATTCTCTCAGCATCACGTGATTTAATTAGACTACATTCCAGTATCCTCTTTTTACTTCTGTTGAAGTTCATTTTATATCCTCTTTATCAAGGCACTGTCCATTCCGTTCAGGTGCTCTTCCAAGTCCTTTGCTGTCCCTGACAGAATTACAATGTCGTTGGCAAATCTCAGAGTTTTTGTTTCTTCTCTATGGGTTTTAATTCTTACTTCAAATTTATCTTTTGTTTCCTTTACGCTTGCTGAATATACAGATTCGATAACATCGGTGATAGGTATAACCCTGTGTTGCTTCAGACTTTCCCGACGGACATGTGTATATATGGTTCTCAGGCGAGACGTCGGATGTCATACTGAAAACTCCACAATTTTTCGTCAGCGCAACTGGCCGACATCTTCAGGTGCGACGAACACGCTTCTAAGGCAGGACCAGAGCTGCCAGTCTTGGGCAGGAAGTGCGCAGGCGTGGAGGCACCAAATTCGATGGCCAGTAGCGACGATATCAACCGATAGCTGGAAGGACAGCAACGCCACCTACAGGATGAAGAACCAAAGACTTCGGCGCACGCGCGGAGGCTGCCGCCGCTGCTCTGCTCTGCGCTGCCATCTGCCGCCCCAGCGACCTCTGTCGGAAGCCGCAAGCAAAAATGCGCGTCCACGTAGGCGCCTTGATTATCCTCCCGTTGTCAACAGAAAAATTTATGTTGGTGGCGAATCGTCATTCGTCTTATGACCAATAGTACTCCTCTCTGCTCGAAGCGACTTCAATATGGCCAGTGCTGGATCCCAAGCTGTACTGAGCTGAAAGCCCGTGTTTCTGTTTACAAGATTCGTCGAGCTACGTATTTCCACTGCTTCCTTAATAACACTGTCCCAGTACGAACTCGTCGATGCGAGAATTTTTGTATGTTGATAATTCATAGAATGGCCTGTACTGAGACAATGCTCGGCCACTGCAGACTTTCCTGGTTGCTCCAGACGAATGTAGCGTCGGTGTTTACATCTATCTTCTACAGTGCGACAAGTTTGTCCGGTGTACGGCATGCCGCATCTACAAGGAATCTCGTAAACACCGGGTCGTCTTAGGCCAAGGCTGTCCTTATATGAGCGCAAGAGAGCTCTGAGTTTTGCCGGCGGACGAAAGACACATTTAACGTTATGCCTCTTCAATAATCTTCCTATTTTTGAAGAGAGACCGCCGATGTATGGCAAGATGACCATTCCCCTTTGTTCTTCGCCTTGTTCCACTTCTTCACGTTGGGTAACCCGCTTCGGTTGTAAGGCACGGCGAATTTCCCGTTCGGAGTATCAATTTTGTTGGAAAGCGGTACGCAGATGGAGTAGCTCATTGGATAAGCTGTCCGAGTCTGATAAGGCTCGTGCTCTGTGGACCGACGTCCTCAGTACGGCACTTCGTTGCGAAGGATGGTGACAGCTGGTGGCCTGTAAGTATAAGTCCGTGTGCGTTGCTTTACGGTACACTGCGTGACCTAATGTGCCATCTTCTTTTCTCCGTACCAACACGTCCAGGAATGGAAGTTCGCCGTTTTTCTCCATCTCCATCGTGAACTTGATGCGGGATGAAGCGAGTTACGATGCTCAAGAAAAACGTTCAACGATACAAAGCCGTGAGGCCAGATAACAAAGGTGTCGTCCACATATCGCCAAAAACACGTAGGTTTCAAATCCGACGTCTGGAGGCCTCTGTCCTCGAAGTCTTCCATGAAAAGATTAGCCACAATGGGTGACAGGGGACTACCCATTGCGACGCAGTCAGTCTGTTCAAAGTATTGTCCATTAAATAAAAAGTAAGTCGAGGTGAGCACATATTGGAATAAGTCTGAAAGTTCCCCATCCAGCTTCTCGCTAATGAGCAACAACGATTCCTGCAATGGTACTCGAGTAAAAAGTTGTTAACCGGTGCCACCTTCAGAATTTGAAAGAGAGTGTTCCAGTCAACATTGTCAAAAGCTTTCTCTAAGTCTACAAATGCTAGAAACGTAGGTTTCCCTTTCCTTAATCTTTGTTCTAAGAGAAGTCGTAGGGTCAGTATTGCCACACGTGTTCTAACATTTCTACAGAATCCAAACTGATGCACCCCGAGGTCGGCCTCTACCAGTTTTTCCATTCGTCTGTGAAGAATTCGTGTTAGTATTTTGCAACTGTGACTTATTAAACTGATAGATTGGTAATTTTCACACCTGTCAAAACCTGCTTTCTTTGTGATTGAAATTATTACATTCTTCTTGGAGTCTGAGGGTATTTCGCCTGTCTCTTACATCTTGCTCACTAAATACGAGGGTTGGAACTTTAATAGTGGTGGTGTGGTGGTGTGTTGGGGCTTATGGGCGCTCAACATAGGTCATCAGTGCCCTGACACACATTAAAAGGAACGAATGTGGACAGACCTAAGAAAACTAAAGCACACATTCAACTTTAATAGTGGCAAATAGTTATTTATAGTTCGTACAAAATAGATACGTGTTTCAAAGTTTAACTGACCTTGATAGTAGTCACCAGGATTGTGTATAACCCGTTGCCAGCGATGTGGAAGTCTTAGGATACTCTTAGCAGTGCCAGTTGTGTTGACAGTTCGAGCGGTAGCAGTTCTGAAGCGAATGCCGTGAAGTGTTTCCTTCAATTTAGAAATCGAGTTGAACTCACAAGGGCTTAAATCAGGGGAGTGCAGTAGGCGGTACAGCACTTAGCAGCCCCATCAGTCAAACAAATCAGTAACATCTTGCACTGTACATGCTTGAGCATTGTCCTGCAGGCAGAAAGTGTCATCGCTTCTGTCTCTAAGCTGGTTGTAGGTTGTGTTCCAAATTGAACAGCATAGTGACAGAAGCGAAGACACTTTTTGCCTGCAGGACAATGCTCAAGCATGTACAGTGCAAGATGTTACTGATTTGTTTGACTGATGGGGCTGCTAAGTGCTATACCACCTACTGCACTCCCCTAATTTAAGCCCTTGTGAGTTCAATTCGATTTCTAAATTGAAGGAAACACTTCATGGCATTCGCTTCAGAACTGCTACAAATTCGTCCAGCAATAGACCGCTCCGCTCGAACTGTCAACCCAACTGGCACTGCTAAGAGTATCCTACGATTTCCACATCGCTGGCAACGGGTTATACACAATGCTGGTGGCTACTTTGAAGGTCAGTAAAACTTAGATACATATTTCAATTTTCTACGAGCTGTAAATAAATAGTTGCGACTATTAAAGTTCCAACCCTTGTAGATGAGTTTTTATCATGGCTGGTCGTCCCCAAGGGGTCTTGTTTCGATTTAGGTCTTTTAGTGCTCTGTCAAATTCTTCACGCAGTATCATATCTCTCATTTCATCTTCATCTACGTCCTCTTTTGTTTCCATAATACTGTCATCGAGTACACCGCCCCTTTGAAGACCCTCTATATACTCCTTCCTCGTTTATGTTCTCCCTTCTTTGCTTAGGATGGGTTTTCCATCTCAGGAATCATGATAATCATACAGGTGGTTCTCTTTCCTAAAAAGTCTCCTTAATTTTCCAGTTGGCAGTATCTATCTTACTCGTAGTGATGCATGCTTCTACATGCTTCTTACATTTGTCGTCTAGCCATCCTTGCTTAGCCATTTTGCACTTCCTGTCGATCTCACTTTTGAGACGTTTATATTCCTTTTTGCATGCTTCATTTACTGCATTTTTGTATTTTATCCTATCGTCAATTAAATTCAATATCTTTTGTTATCCAAGAATTTCTACTAGCCCTCGTCTTTTTACCTGGTGCCTTCACTATTCCTTCTTTCAAAGCTACTCACTCTTCTTCCACTGTATTTCTTTTCCCTGTTCTTGACAACCGCTCACTAATACTCTCTCTGAAACTCTCTATAACCTCTGCCTCGTTCAGTTTATGCTGGTTCCATCTCCGTAAATTCCTACCATTTTGCAGTTTCTTCAATTTTAATCTACAGTTCAAAACGAATATATTGTGGTCATAGACCACATCTGCCCCTGGAATTGTCTTAAAATTTAAAATCTGGTTCCAGAATCACTGTCGTACCATTTTATAATCTATATGAAATCTTCCAGTGTCTCCAGGCCTCTTCCGTGTATACCACCTTCTTTCATGATTCTTGAACCAAGTGTTAGCTATGATCAAGTTTTGCTTTGTGCAAAATTCTGCCAGGCGGCTTCCCCTTTCATTCCTGACCCCCAATCCACATTCACCGACTGCTTTTCCTTCCTTTTCCTACTAACGAATTCCTTTCCCAAATGACCATTAAATTTTCGTCTCCCTTGACTAGTTGAATAATTGCTTTTATCGCATTACACATTTCTTCAGGCTCTTAATCACCTGCAGTGGTAGTTGGCATATAAATTTGTACTGTGGTAGGTGTGGGCTTCATGTTCATCTCGGCTACATTAATAGGTTCACTCTGCTCTTCGTAGTAGCTTATCCGCGTTCCTATTTTTTTTAATTCATTATTAAACCTACTGCATTACCCCGATTTGATTTTGTATTTATAACCATGTATTCCTCCCCCCATGAACCATGGACCTTGTCATTGCTGGGGAGACTTGCGTGCCTCAACGATACAGATAGCCGTACCGTAGGTGCAACCACAGCGGAGGGGTATCTGTTGAGAGGCCAGACAAACGTGTGGTTCCTGAAAAGGGGCAGCAGCCTTTTCAGTAGTTGCAGGGGCAACAGTCTGGATGACTGACTGATCTGGCCTTGTAACACTAACCAAAATGGCCTTGCTGTTCTGGTACTGCGAACGGCTGAAAGCTAGGGGAAGCGACAGCCGTAATTTTTCCCGAGGGCATGCAGCTTTACTGTATGATTAAATGATGGCATCCTCTTGGGTAAAATATTCCGGAGGTCAAATAGGCCCCCATTCGGATCTCCGGGCTGGGACTACTCAAGAGGACATCGTTATCAGGAGAAAGAAAACTGGTGTTCTACGGATCGGAGCGTGGAATGTCAGATCCCTTAATCGGTCAGGTAGGTAAGAAAATCTAAAACGGGAAATGGATTGGTTAAAGTTAGATATAGTGGGAATTAGTGAAGTTAGGTGGCAGGAGGAACAAGACTTTTTGTAAGGTGAACACAGGGTTGTAATTACAAAATAAAATAGGGGTAATGCAGGAGTAGGTTTAATAATAAATAAAAAAATAGGCGTACGGGTAAGCTACTACAAACAGCGTAGTGAACGCATTATTGTGTTAAAGATAGACACGAAGCCCACGCCTACTACAGTAGTACAAGTTTATATGCCAAGTAGCTCTGCAGATCATGAAGAAATTGATGAAATGTATGATGAAATAAAAGAAATTATTCAGGTAGTGAAAGGAGACGAAAATTTAATAGTCATGGGTGACTGGAATTCGAGAGTTGGAAAAGGGAGAGAAGGAAACATAGGTCAATATGGGTTGGGGGAGAGAAATGAAAGAGAAAGCTGCCTGGTAGAATTTTGTGCAGAGCATAACTCAATCATAGCTAACACTTGGTTCAAGAATCATGAAAGAAGGTGGTATACATGGAAGAACCCTGGAGTATAAGAAGAATGGGTAGCTCTGAGGGATGAAGTAGTGAAGGCAGCAGATAATCAAGTAGGTAAAAAGACGAGGGTAGTAGAAATCCTTGGCTAACGGAATAAATATTGAATTTAATTGATGAAAGGAGAAATTATAAAAACGCTGTAAATGAAGCAGGCAAAAGGAATACAAACGTCTCAAAAATGAGATCGACAGGAAGTGCAAAATGGCTAAGCAGGGATGGCTAGAGGACAAATGTAAGGATGTAGAGGCTTATCTCACGAGGGGTAACACAGATACTGCCTACCGGAAAATAAGAGACTTCTGTAGAAAGGAGAACCACTTGCATGAATATCAAGAGCTTTGATGGAAACCCAGTTCTAAGCAAAGAAGGGAAAGCGGAAAGGTGGAAGGAGTATATAGAGGGTCTATACAAGGGCGATGTACTTGAGGACAATATCATGGAAATGGAAGAGGATGTAGATGAAGATGAAATGGGAGATATGATACTGCGTGAAGAGTTTCACAGAGCACTGAAAGACCTGAGTCGAAACAAGGCCCCCGGAGTAGACAACATTTCATTAGAACTACTGACAGCCTTGGGAGAGCCAGTCCTGACAAAACTCTACCAATTGGTGAGCAAGATGTATGAGACAGGCGAAATACCCTCAGACTTCAAGAAGAATATAATATTTCCAATCCCAATGAAAGCAGGTGTTGACAGATGTGAAAATTACCGAACTATCAGTTTAATAAGCCACAGCTGCAAAATACTAACGCGAATTCTTTACAGACGAATGGAAAAACTGATAGAAGCCAACCTCGGGGAAGATCAATTTGGATTCCGTAGAAATGTTGGAACACGTGATTGAATACTGACCCTACGACTTATCTTAGAAGAAAGATTAAGGAAAGACAAACCTACGTTTCTAGCTTTTGTAGACTTAGAGAAAGCTTTTGACAATGTTGACTGGAATACTCTCTTTCAAATTCTGAAGGTGGCAGGGGTAAAATACAGGGAGCGAAAGGCTATTTACAATTTGTACAGAAAGCAGATGGCAGTTATGAGTCGAGGGGTATGAAAGGGAAGCAGTGGTTGGGAAGGGAGTGAGACAGGGCTGTAGCCTATCCCCGATGTTATTCAGTCTGTATATTGAGCAAGCAATAAAGGAGACAAAAGTTCGGAGTAGGTATTAAAATCCATGGAGAAGAAATAAAAACTTTGAGGCTCGCCGATGACATTGTAATTCTGTCAGAGACAGCAAAGGACTTGGAATAGCAGTTGAACGGAGTGGACAGTGTCTTGAAAGGAGGGTATAAGATGAACATCAACAAAAGCAAAACGAGTATAATGGAATGTAGTCGAATTAAGTCGGGTGATGCTGAGGGAATTAGATTAGGAAATGAGAAACTTAAAGTAGTAAAGGAATTTTGATATTTTGGGAGCAAAATAACTGATGATGGTCGGAGTAGAGAAGATATAAAATGTAGACTGGCAATGGCAAGGAAAGAGTTTCTGAAGAAGAGAACTTTATCATCGAGTATTGGTTTAAGTGTCAGGAAGTCGTTTCTCCAAGTATTTGTATGGAGTGTAGCCATGTAAAGAAGTGAAACGTGGACGATAAATAGTTTAGACAAGAAGAGAATAGAAGCTTTCGAAATGTGGTGCTACAGAAGAATGCTGAAGATTAGATGGGTAGATCACATAACTAATGAGGAGGTATTGAGTAGAATTGGGGAGAAGAGGAGCTTGTGGGACCACTTGACTAGAAGAAGGGATCGGTTGGTAGGACATGTCCTGAGACATCGAGGGATCACCAATTTAGTATTGGAGGGCAGCGGGGTGGGTAAAAATCGTAGAGGGAGACCAAGAGATGAATACACTAAGCAGATTCAGAAGGATGTAGGTTGAAGTAGGTACTGGAAGATGAAGAAGCTTGTACAGGAATGAGCAGCATGGAGAGCTGCATCAAACCAGTCTCACGACTGAAGACCACAACAACAACCACCACGCTGTATTCACGTGACCAGAAGTCTTGTTCCTCCTGCCACTGAACTTCACTAATCCACAAGATATCTTTTCCAGTCGAAACCCGTTTTTGTTAGAACCGGTTCTTATTGGTTAAAACTAGTTTTTACTGAGCCACTTCATCAAAACGTGTTTTGCCTAGTTAAAACCATTTTTAACTGAAACTCCCTGGCAGATTAAAACTGTGCCGTACCGAGACTCGAACTCGGGACCATTTCCTTTCGCGGCCAAGTGCTCTACCAACTGAACTACCCAAGCACGACTCACGCTCCGTCCTCACAGATTTACTTCTGCCAGTACCTCGTCTCCTACCTTCCAAACTTTACAAAAGCTCTCCTGCAAGATTTGCAGAAGAGCTTTGTAAAGTTTGGAAGGTAGGAGACGTGAGGACGGGGCGTGAGTCGTGCTTGGGTGACTCAGTTGGTAGAGCACTTGCCTGCGAAAGGCAAAGGTCCCGAGTTCAAGTCTCGGTCCGGCACACAGTTTTAATCTGCCAGGAAGTTTCATATCAGCGCACATTCCGCTGCAGAGTGAAAATCTCATTCTTGTTGTATCTGGATTTCGCTTTTGACCAGCAGTAAATTTTAGTTGTAACTAAGGCTATCAGTATCAAATAGTTTCAACTAGTAAGAACGCTTCCTAACTAAACTAGACAGAACTAGTTTTCAGTAAATTTATTTAGAGGCGAATATTAAAATTAAGAGCAACTACGTGTTGATTGCAATAAAAATAGCTTTTTTGTATTGTGCAACGTAATATTTATTGGAATTTTGATCATACATCCAAACACATTCCATATAGTGAAAACAATAAGGCGCCGACACGAACAGTTCCAGGCGCCAAAACCCCCCCGCCGAGCAACGCTGCAGCGAGCGACAATAGCCCACCACTGGGCGCTTTTCGCCACAACAAACAACACCGTAGAGGGGTTAAGCACGTACAGATCAGTTTGTACGTATTTATCATGGCACATTTAAATGAAGAAAGTCGATGGAAAGGAGGATTTGTGAGAAGGATGTTACAAATTCAAGAACACGGCAAAAGAGGAAACCACTACAATGTTACGGGAAAAGAATCTTACGATAAATTAGTGGACGATATTGAAGAAGCACAATCAGATAAGAAAAAGACACAGAAGCAGTACAGAAGATTAAATCGATTCAAGGTTATTAATATTTGTGGGACCAGTAAGTCAGTGACAAGAAACGAGCCTGTGGAGTACTACATTACGTGTTGAAGAAATTTTCGACATTATTGAAGCAGCTCATCAGGCCGTCGGTCATGGAGGTGGAGACAGACTAAACGTTGAAACTTCAAGGAAGTACACAAACATAACAGTGGACACGATACACATTTATCTGTGTGAAACTTGTCAGCGCAAAAGGAGCATTAAGAAAAGGGGGCACATGTCGAAACTTCATTCAGAAATGAAGAGTCGTTGACAAGTTGATCTGATCGACATGGAGACTCAAGAAGATCGCGGATTTAAGTATATAATGGTGTATCAGGACCACATGACAAAATTTGTTTTGTTACGTGCACTGCAAAGCAAAAGGGCAGAGGAAATGGCACATCATTTAGCAGATATTTTTGACATTTGGTGCTCCTTGTATTTTACACTCTGACAGTGGCACAGAATATGTTAGTTCTGTCAAAAACGAGCTGGCTGTATTTTGGCCTGAGTGTAAACTGGTTCACGGACCACAGACGCACAGCCAAAGGCAAGGTTTTGTTGAACGCGCCAACAAAGACACTGAAAAAATATTGGCTTCATGTATGAAAGACAACATTACCACCAACTGGTCAAACGGTCTTTGCTTTGTACAGTTTATGAAAAATCGAACATATTATTCTGGTATCAAACAAACACCTTACAAAGCTGTGTTTGGCAGAGAACCACGAGTAGGGCCTACGACTTCGAGTTTGGCTCTAGACGTTATTAAGGAGATACAAGATGTTCTTAAAGAGGATTTAAATAAAATTAATGTGGTAGACGCAGTAAATGAGAGACCTGATGAACTGGAACCCTCACACGACTCAGAGGAGATAGCGTTTACGGTTAGTGGCAATGGACGGGTTACAGCTGCAGCCAGACAAGAAGATGCAGAAGCTTTGCCCAGTACAAGTATACAGTCTCCAACAACAACAACAACAACAGCGGCAGCAGCCAAGCAAGAGGATCCAGAAGCCGTAGCTAGTACGAGTGCAGAGCCTCAGATAACTCCATCTTGTCACGAAGATCCAGAACTGAAGCTATTACGAAACGACAATCTCAAATACGAACAACTAGAGAAAACGCTCATGAAAACCTGACGAAACAGGCCAGAAGGATGAAGATGGCTTCAGATTGAATACACGCCATTGTAGAAATCAGTGACAATATAATTATACCGATTCCTGTTATCGACAGCGCAAAAGCAGATCTCCCCAATCTTATTGAAGTTATTCTTCAGAATGATAAACAGCGCTTGCACAAGATTAGAAAGAAATATGGGATACTCGACAAATTGTATTGCAGGTATGTATTTCTGAATTGATTTCAATAATCAAGGACAAAGGTCAGACATCCATTACTTAATTGATTTAATGCTCTGAAAACGTCGCTGACTATTCAAGTAATTCATTCATATTTTAAGATTGAATACTTACATTGTAATATACTTTATATGTATTAAGTACCTAATCGCCTTTCAAACAAACCAATTAAAAGTTCTCTTCCAGATCCGAATTCGACGTGTCCAAAGAGAAATTCTAGCTGCTGGAAGACGTGCCACAGACAGTTACCATTAAGAACTGCTGTCAAGATGGCAGCCTTAGGATCAGGACAAGAATTTGTTCGTGTGTGTGTGTGTGTGTGTGTGTGTGTGTGTGTGTGTGTGTGTGTGTGTGTAAGAAGGCATATATTTCAAAAAGGTGCTATTGTAGGAAAAAAGGAAAACTTTGTAACTCAAAATGTCACGACAGTTTGCCTTGCAATAACAAATAATCAAAATTTAATTGTTAAATTTTTTTGGCACGTTTCTCCTTTATTAAGACTGTGGCAACTTCCGTCAAATGTATCAGTAATTTATATACTTTCACTGTATGATTACTTTGTTTCCACTTTCGTAACTAATACTGTTAAAATGGCTCTGTAATTTTCCTTAAAATGTTTCTTCAGTGTGTGGTTATTTTTGTATTGCTGTAGTTAATATTAACGACTTAGATGTATTATCAATATTCTCAATAAATATTGCACAATACAAATTTTTTTTCAACGGAGAAGTAGTTACTTTTAATACTTGCCCCTAAATAAATTTAGTGAAAACTAGTTCTGTCTAGTTTAGTTAAGAAGCGTTCGTACTAGTTGAAACTAGTTGATACTGATAGCCTTAGTTACATGTAGAATTTACTGCTGGTCGAAAGCGAAAGTCATCAAACCGCGTTTTGCCTAGTTAAAACTAGTCTTTTAAATGAACTGGCTCAGTATGCACTCGTTTTAACTAGTAAGAACGCGTTCTAACTAAAAACGGGTTTTCACTGTAACATATTTACCTTTAACCTATCCATTTCCCTTTTTAAATTTTTTCGCTTGCATGCCTGATTAAAGGATATGACATTCCACGCTCCAATTCGTAGAACGCATTTCCTTTCTCCTGATAACGACATCCTGCTGAGTAGTCCCCACCCAGAGATCCGAATGGGGGACTGTTTGACTTCTGGAATATTTTACCCAAGAGGACGCCATCATTTAACCATACAGTAAAACTGCATCCCATCGGGAAAAATTACGGCTGTAGTCTCTTGTTTGCAGCCGTTCGCAGTATCAGCACAGAAAGGCCGTTTTGCCTGATGTTACAAGGCCAGATCAGTCAATCATCATGACTGTTGCCCCTGCAACTACTGAAAAGGCTGCTACCCCTCTTCAAGAACCACACGTTTGTCTGGCCTATCAACAGATACCCTTTCGTTGTGGCTGCACATACGGTATGGCTATCTGTATCCCTGAGGCACGTAAGCATCCGCACCATGTGCAAGGTGTGTGGTTCGTGGGAGGGGATTACAGGGTATAAATATATCGCAAAACTTTCTGTACTGTTGATCATGGGATGGATGATTCTCGTGACACTGCAAATGCACTAGCACTTCCCACAGCACATACTGCGTGGTCAGCAACAGCAACGTAACCAGTAACGTTCACTGTATAGGAGGCCTTCTCCTTCCAGATGCCACATCAAGCTCAGCCGTTAGCAGGAGAGCTTCTGTGAATTAAAGTTGTGTGGACGGGGCGTGAGTCGTGCTTGGGTAGCTCAGTCGGTAAAGTACTTGGCCGCGAAAGGCAAAGGTCCCAATTTCGAGTCTCGGTCAGGCACACAGTTTCAATCTGCCAGGAAGTTGCAACACAGCCGTGTTTTCGAATTTTATTACCATCTTCATTATACCATGTATTGAGAACAGGCCGGTCCCCAGACCTTTCCGTCAGCGATACTATCTCAGTGCAACATGCGAGCGGCAGCAAATTTCAATTTCACTCACAGTGCACGTCTCTCGTGTCGATAGCCACACTGTTCACTCACGTTACGGCTTGTCAGATGACAGCGTGGATGTCATACCGTCACACAGTTTACAGCGCCAGATTTGCACCTGGAGGAGAAAACTGAAACTATTTTTCCCGTGTAAATCGGCTTCACATTAACGCATTAGCATATCTACAAGTTTAGTTGCCATACGATAATTACAGCCCGCAATGGACCTCCATAAGACATTGCACTTTAATTATAACCACCCAATATTTACCCTGGCATGCAAGCTATAATTAAAACTCTCTCTCTCTCTCTCTCTCTCTCTCTCTCTCTCTCTCTCTCTCTCTCTCTCTCTACACTCGCTATATTCCTTATTCAGCACATATTCTACTTAGTGGGCTAAAGTACAGCAAAATGTTGTAATCACTCCACTTCTTTTTCGAGATTTTGTGATAAATCCATCAACGTTTACCTTGATACCAAAACAATGTAACTGTTCATTGAATACAACAAATGAAACATTTGTTATACCACATAGGTCTCTACTGATTCATTTTCGAACATTACACTGAAATAACTTCACCATGTGCGCTACTGGTAACACGCCAAATATCAAGGCAGTATTTAATCTCTTGCCACACATTCTGCAACACATGTGGTGTGATTGTGCTAATGGCTTCTCTGATGCGGTGTTGCATTGTCACAATATCAGGAACTGCTGTTTTGTAGACATATCGCCAAAGAAAGAAATCTAAGGGGGTAATGTCAGGTGATCTAGGGAGCCACGGAACTGGGATGTCTCTGGCTATCCACCTGTTGGGGAAGCTTTCATTAAGGAAACCCCGGGCTTCTCGAGCCCAATTATGGGGAGCGCCATCTCGCTGATAGATGATAGTGTCTCGTATATCCCATAGATGGGGTACGGCATAATTCACCAACATGTCCATGTACACACAACCACATACATTGATTTCAAGGAAGGAGGTGTGGGCGGGTCGCAGTGGCGGCCGTGGCGGTTCGCGTGTTGCGTTGCGGGCCACCAGTGGAGGAACTCGGACACGTACGGGTGTGCAGTAAAAGGTACACGCCCGCCCCCGTCTAGCCGCGCGGGCTAACGCCGTGCTTCCCGAGCGGGAGGGCGTGCCGGTCCCCGGCACGAATCACTCCGGCCGATTCGTGTCACGTCCGGTTTGCTGGCCAGCCTGTGGATGGTTTTTAAGGCGGTTTTCCATCTACCTCGGTGAATTCGGGCTGGTTCCCCCTATTCCGCCTAGTTACGCTATGTCGGCGATTGCTACGCAAACACTGTCTCCACGCACACGTACACCATCATTACACTACCAAGCACACATTTGGGATTCCACTCGCACTCGTCTGGTATGAGACGTTCCTGGGGGTGGGGGGGGGGGGTGTGTGTCCACTGGGGGCCGAACCGCACAGTAACTCTGGGTTCGGTGGGGGGCGGTGGCAAGGTTGGTGCACTGCTGTGATTCTGTGGGGTTGTGAACCACTGAGGGTTACGGCGGCAAGAAGCCTCTCCGTCGTTTCTAGGACCCCTGTTAGTACACAATACACGCGGTACACACCCCGTACAAATAGTAATAATGATGATGTCGACACAAGTGTCACGGGACATGTGGACACGACCGAGGACTGAGCGCACTAAACAGTCACAGCGAGTCCACACAGCTGCCCTAGCTGGTCAGCGACGTCGTCGTTCCCACAAGCATTTACACTCGAGTTACTGCACTTCTTACGCTACACCTCTCAAGTAAGGAATAAAAGTGAGTCACACTCTTTCAGGATTCTGCGACATGCCAAAAGGTAGCAACTTGGCGAATCTTTAGCCAAAACTGAACATTGCTCTTCAAATACACTCGAGAACACTCAGCAGTAAGGTATTTTTCACAAAAACATTATCGTCTTAATTATATCGGTGGCTCTGCTATGGAATCAGACTTAACAGTGAAACTCAAGTACGCAGAAATCGGAAATTTTTTTGCAAATGACAGAGCAAAAACAAAACTACTCCTTATTCCAGTAATCAGTGTTTTGCATCCTGATACCTTTCTAAATTTGATACAAATTGTTTGTACTGTTCCTGTTTAATTTCAGTAAAAGCACAATTTCAATGTTTACATTTATATTTATTGTGTGAAAGTACATTAATTTCTTGTGTTTGTATTTTTGTAAAAATAACTCTTATGTTTGCAAGTCAACCTTCAATAAATACCTGTATTTCACATCGGTGGGTGGTTGGATGGGTGGTTGGATGGGTGGTGGGGGGGAGGCAGCAGACATATTTTAATTCAGGGGAGTCTCACGAATCCTAAGTACAGACCTGTCCAGTCACTGATCTACAGCCATTCGAACGGAACTCGAAGAAACTACGTTCACATCTACGCCACCAATCCCCAAATCAGATCTTAAAGTATTACTTGTTGCTAACAGTATCAACGATGATGACTTGAATATGTCAGCGTGACAGCGATCTCCAACCCAGCTATAGATCACCGCAGACCCTATCAATGTAGTAAACACGCCATTCGTATCCTGCGCCATACAAAATCAAACTGCGCGCGGGAAACCCGAGCACTTCATTTTTTCTGTACGAGCCCTGATTTATTTTATCGTGATCATCATTTCTCCCTATGAAGTTGGGTGCCAACAGAATGTTTCAGCAATCGGAGGAGAAAACTGGCGATTGAAATTTCATGAGAAGACCCCGTCGCAACGAAAAACGCCTTTTTTAAAAATGATTGCCACTCTAATTCACGTATCATATCTGTGGCACTATCTCATCTACACTCCTGGAAATTGAAATAAGAACACCATGAATTCATTGTCCCAGGAAGGGGAAACTTTATTGACACATTCCTGGGGTCACATGATCACACTGACAGAACCACAGGCACATAGACACAGACAACAGAGCATGCACAATGTCGGCACTAGTACAGTGTATATCCACCTTTCGCAGCAATGCAGGCAGCTATTCTCCCATGGAGACGATCGTAGAGATGCTGGATGTAGTCCTGTGGAACGGCTTGCCATGCCATTTCCACCTGGCGCCTCAGTTGGACCAGCGTTCGTGCTGGACGTGCAGACCGCGTGAGAAGACGCTTCATCCAGTCCCAAACATGCTCAATGGGGGACAGATCCGCAGATCTTGCTGGCCAGGGTAGTTGACTTACACCTTCTAGAGCACGTTGGGTGGCACGGGATACATGCGGACGTGCATTGTCCTGTTGGAACAGCAAGTTCCCTTGCCGGTCTAGGAATGGTAGAACGATAGGTTCGATGACGGTTTGGATGTACCGTGCACTATTCAGAGTCCGCTCGACGATCACCAGTGGTGTACGGCCAGTGTAGGAGATCGCTCCCCTCACCATGATGCCGGGTGTTGGCCCTGTGTGCCTCGGTCGTGTGCAGTCCTGATTGTGGCGCTCACCTGCACGGCGCCAAACACGCATACGACCATCATTGGCACCAAGGCAGAAGCGACTCTCATCGTTGAAGACGACACGTCTCCATTCGTCCCTCCATTCACGCCTGTCGCGACACCACTGGAGGTGGGCTGCACGATGTTGGGGCGTGAGCGGAAGACGGCCTAACGGTGTGCGGGACCGTAGCCCAGCTTCATGGAGACGGTTGCGAATGGTCCTCGCCGATACCCCAGGAGCAACAGAGTCCCTAATTTGCTGGGAAGTGGCGGTGCGGTCCCCTACGGCACTGCGTAGGATCCTAAGGTCTTGGCGTGCATCAGTGCGTCGCTGCGGTCCGGTCCCAGGTCGACGGGCACGTGCACCTTCCGCCGACCACTGGCGACAACATCGATGTACTGTGGAGACCTCACGCCCCACGTGTTGAGCAATTCGGCGGTACGTCCACCCGGCCTCCCGCATGCCCACTATACGCCCTCGCTCAAAGTCCGTCAACTGCACATACGGTTCACGTCCACGCTGTCGCGGCATGCTACCAGTGTTAAAGACTGCGATGGAGCTCCGTATGCCACGGCAAACTGGCTGACACTGGCGGCGGCGGTGCACAAATGCTGCGCAGCTAGCGCCATTCGACGGCCAACACCGCGGTTCCTGGTGTGTCCGCTGTGCCGTGCGTGTGATCATTGCTTGTACAGCTCTCTCGCAGTGTCCGGAGCAAGTATGGTGGGTCTGACACACCGGTGTCAATGTGTTCTTTTTTCCATTTCAGGAGTGTATTTCGCGATAATACAAAACGAGCCTCCCTTCCTTTGAACTTTTTCGATGTCATCCGTCGGTCCCACCTGATGCGGATCCCACACCACACAGCAATACTCCAGAATAGGGTGGACATGCGTGGTGTAAGCAATCTCCGTAGTAGACGTGTTGCTCCTTCTAAATGTTCTGCCAAAGAATCGCAGTCTTTGGTTTGCTCTAGCCATAACATTGTCCATGTGATCGTTCCAATTTAGGCTATTTCTAATTGTAATCTCTAAGTACACACATCAAAAAACTTTTGCATCACCTCTGTTCCGAGAGTTCTGGAACCTGTACAGAAAATTGGAATAGAGGTCAACATAAACATCATTTCCGCCCTTCTTATTGCTCGCGAAAACCACACGTTGCATGTCGTACCACCATATAGCGAGACTTTCAGAGGTGGTGGTCCAGACTGCTGTGCACACCGGTACCTCTAATACCCAGTAGCACGTCCTCTTACATTGATGCATGCCTGTAATCGTCTTGGCATACAGCCCACAAGTTCATCAAGGCATTGTTGCTACAGATTGTCCAACACATCAACGGTGATTCGTTGTAGGTCCCTCACAATGGTTGGAGGGTCACGTGGTCCATAAATAGCTCTTACCAAACTATCCCAGGCATGTTCGATAGGGTACATGTCTGCAGAACATATTGGCCACTCTAGTCGAGCGATGTCGTTATCCTGAAGGAAATCGTTCACAAGATGTGCACGATAGGGGTGCGAATTGTCGTCCATGAAGACAAATGCCTCGTCAATATGCTGTCAATATGGTTGCATTATCGGTCGGAGGATGGCATACACGTATCGTACAGCTGTTATCGCACCTTCCATGACCACCAGCGGCGTACGTTAGCCCCACATAATGCCATCCCAAAACGGCAGCGAACCTCCACCTTGCAGCACTCGCTGCACAGTGTGTCTAAGGCGTTCAGCCTGACGGTGTTGCCTCCAAACACGTCTCTGACGATTGTCTGGTTGAAGGAATATGCGACACTCGTCAATGAAGAGAACATTATGCCAATCCTGAGTGATTCATTGGGCATGTCGTCGGGCCCATCTGTATCGCACTGCGTGGTGCCGTGGTTGCAAAGATGGACCTCGGCATGGTCGTCAGTGCATCATGCAGCCTACTGCGCACAGTCTGAGTCATAACACGACGTCCTGTGGCTGCACGAAAAGCATTATTGAACATCTTGGCGTTGCTGTCAGGGTTCCTCTCAGCCATAATCCGTACGTAGCGGTCATCCATTGCAGTAGTAGCCCTTGCGCTGCCTGATCGAGGCATTTCATCGAAAGTTCCTGTCTCTGTGTATCTCCTCCACTCCCGAACAACATTGCTTTGGTTCACTCCGAGACGCCTGGACACTCCCATTGTTGAGAGCCCTTTCCAGCACAAAAAGTAACAATGCGGATGCGATCGAACCGCGGTATTGACCATCTAGGCACGGTTGAACTACAGACAACACGAGCTGTGTACGTCCTACCTGGTGGAATGACTGGAACTGATCGGCTGTAGCACCCCCTCTGTCTAATAGGCGCTGCTCATGTATGGTTGTTTACATCTTTGGGCGGGTTTAGTGACATCTCTGAATAGTCAAAGGGTCTGTGTCTGTGATACAATATCCACAGTCGATCTATCTTCAGGCGTTATGTTAACCGGGTTGATGCAAAACTTTTTTTGATGTGTGTATTTAGTAGAATTTACAGCATTAAGACTTGTGTGACTTTTCCTGTAATTGAAATTTAGTGGATTTCTTTTAGCACTCGTGTGAATAACTTCACACATTTCTTTATTCAGGGTGAATTGCCGCTTTTCGCACCATACAGATACCCTAACTACATCATTTTGCAATTCGTTTTCGTCATCTTATGACATTACAAGACGGCAAATGACAGCGTCATTTGCAAATAATGCAATAAGGCTCTTCAGATTTTTCCTGTCGTTAATATAGATCAGGAACAATGGAGGGCCTATAACACTTTTTTTCGGAACGCCGGGTAATAGTTTTGTTTTACTCGATGGCTTTCCGTCTATTACTACGAACTGTGACCTTTCTGACAGGAAATCACGAATCCAGTCGCACAACTGGGCGATATTAAATAGGCACGGAATTCGATTAGAAGATGCTTGTGAAGAACGGTGTTGAAAGCCTTCTGGAAATCTAAAAATATGGAATCTATTGATATCCCCTGTTGATAGCCGTCATTACTTGACGGGTATAAAGAGCTAGTTGTGTTTCAAAAGAACGATGTTTTCTGAATCCGTGCGGACTATGCGCACGCACGCACGCACGCACGCACGCACGCACACACACACACACACACGAGATACCATAAAGACTGTACAAACAGTTACGGGTGTGTTTCTTATCGGGAAAATTGGGAAGACTAAACATCATACAGGTTCTGCAGTTGAAGCAGATGTGCGTCTCTCAGGGTCCATTCACTTCTATCACCCCAACGTTCTACCGTCCTTATTCTGTACCATTCAATAGAGAAAAATGACAAACTATAAAAGCTCTGCTAACTTCGTCCGATAGAGAACTCGATAAAGTTTTTACGGCATCTCCCTCTTCCCATAAATCGAAAACAAATATTGTCTTCCTGCATCGAGCACATGTGGCGACCCTATTAAATATACAAGTTTTGGTCCATTGCACAGACCAGTGTAAACTGTCAACGCCTATACTGTAGGACGACGACCGTATCCCACACACTATGCCACCAGTAGCAAGAGAAACTCTCTGCGACCTTGTGTAATTGTTTGAAAGGTTGTTTTTTTTCTGCTGTAACACTTTCTACACTGTCATACATATTGTTTTTTCTGCCATGACTTCAGGGTCTGTGTCAGGTTCAAAACTGACACTAACACGTTCTGATCCATTGCCTCTCACAGAAAACTAGACGTCACACAGTGCAAATTATGTTGCTGTTGCTGCTGCCACCACAACACACATAAGTACTGCGGCAAGGGGGATTCTGGCGTAAAGTACCATTATCCAAGATGGCATCCATGACGTCACCCAACCCCAAGGGTGATTCTGGCGCAAAGTACCGTTATCCAAAATGGCGGGAAAGTGCCACGCCCCCTTGCCACTCCCCCCTGCCAAGCTCCCACAGCTGGGAAGTTCAAATTCCATCAGGACAATGCAACTTCTACTAACCTAAGAAAATGGTGGGAAAGATTAGATTAGATTAATACTAGTTCCATAGATCATGAATACGATATTTCGTAATGATGTAGAACGAGTCGAATTTTCCAGTACATGACATAATTAGGTTAATTTAACAACATACTTAAGTTAATACAACAACTTTATTTTTTTGTGTTTTTTGTTTTTCTTAATTTTTATTTTTATTTTTTAATATTTTTTTAAAATTTATATCTAAAAATTCCTCTATGGAGTAGAAAGAGTTGTCATTCAGAAATTCTTTTAATATCTTCTTAAATACTTGTTGGTTATCTGTGAGACTTTTGATACTATTTGGTAAGTGACCAAAGACTTTAGTGCTAGTATAATTCACCCCTTTCTGTGCCAAAGTTAGATTTAATCTTGAATAGTGAAGATCAGACACTTGGGCTACCTCCACTAACCTAAGTCACCTCACTGTCACCTCATCCTATGAACTGGCGCCAAGTTTGAATTTTGGCAGTAAAGAAAGGTCACTTCGGCTATCTCTGCCAACCTAAGAAAATTGTGGGAAACAAAGCTCACCTCCACTAAACTCAGTCACTCAACCAGCACCTCTTCCTAGGGATTTGTGGGGTAAGGTGTGTATTTATTTTAGAACAATTTATTTAGGGATGGAGTATATGTATCACAGTGATACAGAACACACGCTCTGACATGCCACACACAATACAGACCTGCAAACTAATCCTAAATAACTCATGTATAATGCTTTGCACATGCGCTTTCTAATTGTAAACTGTCAAAATAACGCATTCCACTGCATACAGACATGCAAACCACTCGTAAATAATGCAATACATTTACGTACAGAGAGCCAAACAATTCGCAAATTGTCAAAATAATAATCCATATAAAGGACTCTGCAAACATGCTTGGTAATTGTCAATTGTCGAAATCATGCACCAGTCTTTATTTAAACAATTAGAGACAGCACCAACATCCAGTGTGTTCACCAGGAGGTCCGCACTCCAACTGACCAAGCACACAGTACTACCACCAGAGATCACTGTCGTCCATTCTGTGATGTAATCCAAGATGGTGGGTGGGAAATGATGGGAAAATGACTCTCCCTGTCCTGGACATAAGTCTTTATTTTGCAGACAATATCTCCACCACAGATCTAGACTCCAACTGGCCTAGTACACAATACTGCCACCAGAGGGTGCTGTCATCCGTCCTGTGAAGTAATCCAAGATGGTCTGGAGGAGGAAAATGGTGCGAAAATGACTCGGCCTGCACTGGGCTGCTGGACAGAGTAAGGAAGGAGTGGGAAAAGGACTCAGCCTGCACTGGGCTGCTGGAGAGAGGAAGGAGTGTACTTCATTTATTTTGAAACAATTTACTTAGGGAGTATATTTATCACAGATATGAAACACATGTTTGGGGTCATGCTACACAGCCCACAGACCTGTAAACTACTCCTAAATAATGCTCTGGAGACATGCAAACAACTCCTAATATACCGAAATAATTTCAGTACAGACATGCGGAGTCGTCCTAAATAATGCAGTATACAGATGTGCAGACACGAAATCAACCCATAAACTACCCAAATAATGCATAGCACAGCCTACAGACCTGCTTGCAAAACAATGCAACAAATGCGCAAAAAATGTATGCAGACACCATCTTGCCACCCCCTGCAGACCGCAAAAATGGCTACTTGCAGCCCTGCAAAGTGACGCGGCCGTCAGCTGCTAAACCACGTACAGATGCCCACACATATTAGGCGGCGACATCCATTTCATACTTGAAACTTGAGAAATTCCCCTCCAAATATGTGTTCACCTAGGCACCATTGCTGACGCGATCGGGCAGGACTGAAGGCGCTCAAGAGGCGAGCGCTGTCACAGCCACGAGCCGCCGCCGGATGCAGGTGGAAGTTGTCTCTATTTTCAAGTACACATCCAGTGTTTTACTGACATCACATAACTCCAAGGCACGCTCACGCTGGTCTCGTAAATGAGACGCCTCAAGGCAGCAAGTGACGTTACCATTGATGACCGAGTAGCATTGCTCCTAGCGTGACATGAGACGTGTCTAACCATGCTTAACTGCAAATAGCGCAAAATAACATCGAATGTACTCTTCCCAGCGGTCCTAACGTCATACCCCAGTCCATCATGTGTTACTCTTCCTTCTTTCGAGACACACAAACGTTCCCACAGCTATGCAGAGGCTCCTATATCTCAGCACATGGGATGTGAACGAATCGAGCGTACTATTTGGCTCTTATCGAAATTTACTCTCCGATAACTGATGCCGTCAGTATTGAAGCACCGTCCACCTTTTCTTTCTTTCTGCAGACAGGACTTTCAGTGGTGAAATTATTTTGCACAGACCGCTAAATAGCATTGGCAGTTAAACCCGGAAAGTTGTCTACAGAGCATCAAATACATACGATACTCACTCTAATATTGGAAGCCAGGAACATACTCACCAGTGTAACCACAGTTAAATATTACAATGGCAGATACAGTCTGACACCGATTGATGTACAGGTAATGTCTCCTCTTGACAGCTGTGCTTTTGGAACTAATCTCAATATCTATAGCGTACATAATTTTCCACATAAAAAATCTCTCTCATACCCTCATGGTTATGGATGTGCTAAATCTATACGTCCCTCACAGTCATCCTCTCTAGTCATGCCACAACAAAAAACCACAGTAACTATGCAATGCAATATATATACATTTTACACAACATAAGCCACAGTAACTTTACAATGCAATATGTACGTACACACACAGTGCAGTTATCTTTCATATCTGCACAGCACCCAAAAAAATTATTGTGTGCCTACACTCACACCAGTTCTATGTCACAATGCTCCTCAGTTCTAGGGAAGCAGCGTGTACCATTTCTTTCTTTCTACAGATGGACATACAGCCGCAATAAACTATTTTACACTGATCGCCATATTGCACTGACAACTAAACCTCGCAAAGTCCCATACATATCGTCAAATATGGAAAGAATCTTACTCAATTACACTACTATCCCAATGAGAACAGGAGCTTGAATATTAGAGCGTGAAACCAATCTCCAACCCAGCAGTATATCACTGTGTACCGTCTTGATGTAGTAAACATACAATTCGTATCCTTCGCCATACAAAATCCATCAGTGGATCTAAGTCACTCTCAGAACAGTTGTGCAAAGACTGGCTCATTGCCCCCCTCGGTACAAACGCGTTACTGTTTCTCGTCCAGACCTGTCAGCTTGCTCGCATTTCTACACCCATCTCCAGACTCTGGTATTACAAGAACAGTTCTAATTTCGCTTGGTTCGCACACAGCAGTATCCTATCGATCGCTCAAGCAACATAATTCCAGAGATATAGATGGGGAATTATTTCTGTACAAACTCGAAACTTTAGGTACGTGGAGCATGTTCTAGACCACTGAGTAACTAAAAACAAACAGACGAAAAATGAGATTTCCGCACACAAATACCAATCTCGGGGATGTAACAGATTCAAAATCATCCCTATAATTCATAAGATCAACTAAGGTGTTCCTCATGTCTAGAGCAGAGGCAAACATGTCTTTCCCATGTTAGATGCACACCCCACAATCGATCTTCTCTCAATTAAATAAAACCGCAAAATGTGCAGAAGCAGTCAACCAAACAATTTATAAATCATTCATCCTAAGAAATCGGTCACATATGTCTTTAATCCCTCTACTTACAACTAAATGTTAAGATCGCGGTCTCAGTTGAATGACATTCGGCAATGAGTGCAGTTTCGGAAATACACCCTTTTGATGGCTATGGCTCTGGAAATAGAATTATCAGTACCGTTCTTATGACCCTTTGCTATCACAGTACTAGACGTCAAATCCACACCTTCCTCATGAATGGACATAGTCATTTCCTTTGCATATGTCAAAAGACAAACACATACTTTATAAGCCTTAGGCTCAAGGTGAACCGATCATGCACCCCCTACTACTAAGTACAATACTTCGTCAATAGGTGATTGCCTATGATACGAAATACTGACCGAAAATCAACGATGGGTGGACATGTCTCTTAGGTTTCTCTTGCGAGTGCTACCACTGTGTCTTAGAAAGAGAGACGTAATCGACCAGATGTTAAACTCGATCCCAACAACTACTGTATGTTACTGTCACAAGCGATCTTGGTTCTACAGGTGCACACAAATATCCATGTTAAAAGCTATACCCACTTTACGAATCAAGGTACAACATTACCTCTGAATGAGGTGGGTTTTTTTTCCGGATAAATGCCGTGATGGTGATCATAGGAATGTGTATTATCAGACCAACACGTAGCCCACGAACCAAACAAGTGATAAAATTACTGCATTTTGAAAGTGATTCGGCTAAGGAACGTGGTATGTAAGCAGTATTTGCGACTCCCTCCCACCACCCCAGCTAGATAATTCTATAGTATGTATATTGCATTCTGTCTCGAGACCATATCAGAGGTTCCGCTTTATATCCCCTGAGCTATAGACCATGGTTGATTGAGAAGGATCACAAACATTAGTAGATGGTGTGCTAATTGAGGTCATAAGTAAATGTACACTAGCTTCTCAGATATATATTGTTGTGCTATCCTCTAGAAATGATACCCATGATTTGGAATCAGCTCTTTCCATTGAAGCACGTCCATATGTTGGATCCTATTGACAATTCCTTTAATCATTACAACAACTACTCAGTCAGATTTCTGGCACTCCCATATCTCGAAATGAGTCACCATTCCTAAACCTACCTGCTTCAGTAAAATTCCAACACATCTCGCAACTGCTCCCATTTCTACAGCCTAGCGCATGTGATCGTTCCAGTTTAAGTCGGAACTGAGCAGAAGTCGGAGGAAGACATACCCACAAGCTTCTGCAACCCGTGTAGAAACATAACGACCTGAGTTAGTGGAACAGGACTGTGTTTTGACCATTCGGTGGAAATGTGTGCAATGTGGTACATCTCCGAACTAGATACAGATACTACAGACCGAAGCAGATCCGTGTCGATTCAAATCTACCAGCCCAACATGCTATCATCGTTATTCTCTACCCACAAACAGAGAAAAATTAAGAACTATAGAAGCTCCACTAACTTCATCCGATATAGAACTGATCTACTCACCTTTGCTCGTGCAATGACGCAAGGCTGTGGTGGGGCTCCAGCGTGGGGAGGGAGATTTCACAATGCTCCCCAGAATAGCGCAGCATGCAGCCTTCCAAGCATTCCTAACGGTAAACCCCGTCCCTCACCGAATAAAGACACTGCAGAGTCCACTTTAAAGTTTCATCACCTATACTCTAGGTGAATGATCGAATCCCACAGATTATACTAAGTCGCAAAAGACGCTCCCTCTGGTCATGTTTAGTTGTTTCAAACACTGTTTTCCAACACGCTTTTGTACAGTGCCAAACATTTTGTTTTTCCGCCACAGCTTCGAAGCCTGTGCCAGATTCTAAACTGACATTAAGAAGTTCTGATCCACAGCCTTTTACAGGAAACTAGACATTGCACAGTGTAAATCATGTTGTTACAGCAGATACCATAACATGCCACACATCGGCTGATTTTAAATAAAATAAAATAACAACATGAGGACTTAGGAAAAGAGTGTTTGCAGTGTGTAGAGTCTCCAAACTACAGTCAAAAGGTGATTCTCGAGCTCTACATTTAGATTCGCCTCTCACACTGACGGAACAGCTGATAACTCTACATTCCATTTCGACTGATTCCTCATATTGCAGACATGTACGTGATCACTGTTTCGGTGCTATCCACCCCAGATGGTATAGCCCAGCAGGCAAAACTCTCTCTCCATCTCAAACAAGCGATGTCAGACAATCATTATGTGGTAACCAATAGTGTACCAGTGGAAATATGGGATGGAAAAGACAATGAACTCTAATAATAAGCATCATAGTTGATAGTGTGAACAATTTTAGCAATTTTACAGCAATTTCAACACCAACCAATGATCCGACAGCACATTTCATAATTTCAGTATCATAGCTAAAGCACCCTATCTCCAGATTATGAGTATCACAGCAAATGTAGACAGATGACTGTGCAATACGTCCATTCAATGTTAATTCTCGAGCACATACATCATCAAAGTATATCAGAAAATGCTCTACATATTTCTAGTACCTTGAGGATAGTGCACAATTTATGGTGATGTCACAGAGCATTCTCGTTGCATTAGGGTAAAATTAGATTGTGAAAGACCCCCTCGCACTGTCGTTGACCAGCCCACCCTGCAGCACTTCTGCTGATTTAATCTGCATCCTACCAGAAATAGGTCGCTACATTCCACATCTCAAGAATGAATGGAGCGTACCAAGTCCTCGCCAGGTCAAGTGCACAATATTTCTCGAGATGCACCCATGTCAAGGAGCTTAGCACTCCTTATCGATGTATAGTAACAGATTTCCAGAGGTCATGTTGTAATACTACAGAGTTAAGAAGAACAAGAAACGAATGATTTTGATGCGCAATGGAGATCCAGATGGATGGAGTTCGATGCATTTTTACCTAAATAAACCAAGCTATCAACCCTAAAGCCAGCTGCAGTGGCCATACGGTTCTAGGAGCTTCAGCCTGGAACCATGCAGCTGCTGCGGTCGCAGGTTCGAATCCTGCCTGGGGCATGGATGTGTGAGATATCCTTAGGTTAGTTATGTTTAAGTAGTTCTAAGTTCTAGGGGACTGATGACCTCAGATCTTAAGTCTTGTAGTGCTTAGAGCCATTTTTATCAACTCTAAACTAATGTCCTAGAGTCTAGTATCGGTTCCTGGAAGGTATCGGTAAGAGAGAACATAAACACATACACTCCTAAGGCTACAACATTCTGCATTTAAAGTGGGCTATAATAACATTATAGCTTTAGTTATGGTAGTGAAATTGGGAAATGTGCTGTCAGATCATTGGTTGGTGTTGAAATTGCTGTAAAATTGCTAAAATTATTCACACTATCAATTGTGATGCTTATTATTAGAGTACCTCGCCTGCTTCTCCAGCCTATCAGTAGTATGGAATGTAGTGCTGTTAATACTCCAATGTAAGAAATATATTTCAAGCGGATGACATACATCTTTCCTCCCGGTTTCACTATAATAAACTACCACAATAGACATACAATATAATGCAGCCTCGATGGAAAAAATTGACTGCCTCCCTGATTCCCTTCATTTTGATGTCGACTTTTCTCAGATAATTCTTTTTTCCACATACTTGTTCCCATGTACTAATTGTTCTGTGCGAACCAGAAGAAACCCAAGTACTTCCTCAATTACCCCTCATTTCGGTTTATATTCGGTAAATTTATACATATTCCCTCAATATTTTTCGCAATTCTATCGATTTTATGTCAGATCTATCCATGCGATTATGACATAACCTCACAACTGCCAACACCTAGCCCAAATGCACTGATTGGGATGCGTAATAAAGCAATGTACTAGACTATATACAGTCACCTCCACATTCAGAGTGCGTTTGCTCTGTTTTCTGTATGTCTGTGTAGATTCGTGCCTCACAGACGGCCCCCAGGACCCAGCTCGTCCCCCCTCCCCCCAAGGTTGTGGACCAAACTTCGAACATAGAATACGTGTCCAGACATAACACATGTTTGGTCCCCGCGAACTCTATCACAGATGTGATATGTGGTGGATCCGCCTCCGAACATAGGTGTGGATGTATATAGTCTGTGACAGATCCACACCCAAATGCAAACTTGGATGTGGTATATTGTGGATCTGCACCAAGACACCACTTCGTACATTGTGCATGGCGATTCCACCCTCAAACCCTATCCCGTGCGACGCAAATTGTGGATCCGCATCTCAACATTGCTCTGGATATAATGTGTGGCAGATCCACATTCAAACACTAACTCGGGTCTACTTAGGGTCATGGGAGCCTTTTGCGAGGCATGCATATACACAGACATACAGAAAACAGAGCAAACGCTCTCTGAATGTGGAGGTGACTGGATACATTCGAGTACAGTGCTATATTACGCCTCCTGATCACTCTAAAAAAAAATGTTCAAATGTATGTGAAATCTTATGGGACTTAACTGCTAAGGTCATCAGTCCCTGAGATTACACACTACTTAACCTAAATTATCCTAAGGACAAACACACACACCCATGCCCAAGGGAGCACTCGAATCTCCGCCAGGACCAGCCGCACAGTCCATGACTGCAGTGCCTCAGACCACTCGACTAATCCCGTGCGGTCTTGATCACTGCATTTGGGCTAGGTGTTGGCAGCTGCGCTACATTTTCAAGCAATTTCAAAACATGGAACCAGAGGTTATGTCATGATCATATGGATAGATCTGACATAAAATCGATAGAATTGCGAAAAATGACGAGGGAATAGGCGTAAATTGACCGAATATACACCGAAATTCCCAATTGACCATCTTCTTCCCACCAAATTTCAAAGTTCCCACCAAAATCCGCTATCTTGGATAAGATCGCCGCCATATTGGATGACGTCATCGCCGCCATCTTGGATACATCGCCTTACAGGCGTGTGACCTTGAAGCGGACTTAGCCGTGCAGCGAGGCAGCCTGGAGCTCGGGGCCCTAGTATTACTAGGCCCCGAGCGGGCTATAATCAAGTGCTTCCGGTTGCGACATGCTGAGTCACGCTCAGTCGACTCGAGCATAGAAGATATGCAAGTCTACAAGACTGACTTAGCTTCTCGAGCGCGTGTATATATTACTTAGACTCTGTGCGGGCTATAATCAAGATTGCGCAACTTCCGGTAATGTTATTCTTATGGAAGTTTGAGCTCTTATCAGCTGCGCGTATCTAAGCGACACTTCGTTGTTGCCACACAGAGGCTCTAGTATTACTGGAGCCTCTGTGGCATTAAAATCATGTTTAGGTTAATGTAGGCATTTAGGGTAGATGGTTATTTAACCTCAATAGATTAAAAACCTCAAAGTCCTTCTCAGACACACAGCCGTAGGCCATCCTATGTATAGTTAATACACCAGACAACTTGCACCAAACATTAATCTTCTCATTTGCATTAATCCTCCTGCGATTCCTTGTGTACAATGAAAACGGCTTGTCTGTAGTAACAACACAAGTTCCATAATTGCGATTAGGTATAACACCAACTGCAAAAGTGCGATAAGAAATAATGTCCCTCTCATTATAGGCTTCCAATCCAGCAAGTGGAGAGTCAGTACCTCTCAAAACAGCAATTGTTAACCATGCATTGCCACTGACTACTTCTGTTGTAGTACAAGAAAATTGAATCTTGCAGCCAACAAAAGTAATAGGTCCTTGTAGCAACTCCTGCTGACCAGTCTCATTTGGTGTTATGGAAAATGTATCCACTGTCTTGTAGACTGGCATTCTGCTCCTCCTTGCATATCTTCTACGGCGGTAAGGCATGGCTGTGTGCTCCGTGCGGCTGCCTCGAGTCGACTGAGCATGCTGCTGCCTCAAAACAGGATGTACACTTCCACTACACACACACACACACACACACACACACACACACACACACACACACACACACACGCTGGATGATTTTGAATAAGACAGTCACAACAAAAGGAAACTGAAAGAGTTTTGCAGCATTGTGGATCCTTTCCAAACTGCTGTCCAAACGTGATTGACAGCCTCTACATTTAAAGTCATCTGGCACAGTGACAGAATAGATGATGGCTCAAAGTTCCATTTCGAATGATTCCTCATATTGCAGTCATTTGCGCGATCACTGAGCCTTACCCAGAAGATGTTCCCCTCTACCAAGACACTTTCTCCATCTCAATCAAGTGATGTTAGTCAATCATTATGTGGTAATCAACAGTGTACCAGTGGACAGATTGGATGGAAGAGACACCGCCGATGTACTGTAATAGTAAGCACCACAGTTGATAGTACAAACAATTTTAGCAATTGAATAAAGTCAAAACCGACCAATGCTGCAATATCATGCTTCCCCGTTTCACTATCATCGCTAAAGCACCCCTCCTCTACTTTGCGAGTACCATTGCGAATGTAGTATGGGTGATCAAAAAGTAAGTATAAATTTGAAAACTTAATAAACCACGGAATAATGTAGATAGGTAAAAATTGACACACATGCTTGGAATGACATGGGGTTTTATTAGAACCACCCCATATTGCTAGTTACGTGAAATATCTCTAGCGCGCGTTGTTTGGTGGTGATCGTGTACTCAGCCGCCACCTACGTCATGCTTGGCCTCCCAGGTCCCCAGACCTCAGTCCGTGCGGTTATTGGCTTTAGGGTTAAATTAAGTCGCTAGTGTATCGTGATCGACCGACATCTCTAGGGATGCTGAAAGACAACATCCGACGCCAATGCCTCACCATAACTCGGGACATGCTTTACAGTGCTGTTCACAACATTATTCCTCGACTACAGCTATTGTTGAGGAATGATGGTGGCATATTGAGCATTTCCTGTAAAGAACATCATCTTTGCTTTGTCTTACTTTGTTATGCTAATTATTGCTATTCTGATCAGATGAAGCGCCATCTGTCGGACATTTTTTGAACTTTTGTATTTTTTTGGTTCTAATAAAACCCATGTAACTCCAAGCATGTGTGCCAATTTGTACCTCTCTATCTACATTATTCCGTGATTTATTCAGTTTTCAAATTTATACAGACTTTTTGATCACCCTGTAGGTGACTGTGCAGTACTTCCAGTCATTGTTAATTCTTGAATATATATATAATCAAAGTACACCAGACAGTGGTTTACATGTTTCTAGCGCCTCGAGAATAGTGCGTAATTTACGATATTTTTCTGTGCGGATGGTAGTCACAGGATATTCTCGCATTCTTGGGACAGAGACTGAAAAACCCCCTCGCACCGTCTTTGACCAACCCGCCCTGCAGCACCGTCACCGATTTAATCTGCAGCTGAGCAGAAGTAGGCTGTTGCGTTCTGCGTCTTGTGAATGTATGGAGCTTGCCGGGTCCGTAACTGGTGTTCCGCACTCGTCCAAGTGCACAAGATTTCTGCAGATGCTCGCATGTCGCGGACGTTAGCACTCCTTGTCGGTGTAGAGTATTAGATCTGAAAGTGTTCTGATGTAATAGCAGACTGTTAAGAAGAACTAGAAGAAGGTGGCTTGTATGCACGAAAGATCTCCAGACGGATGTAGTTCAAAAAATTTTTATATAACTCAATTACGTTATCAATTCTATTGTTCTAATGTTTGGAATCAGTACCAGGAAGGTACTGGTAAGAGAGAACACGAACAAACGCACTCCTAAGGCATCATGGTTCTGCACTTAGAACAGGCTATAATGTTTGGTTGCTGCAGTTTCCGACTTATTAGTCGCATGGAAGGTAACGCTGTTAACATTCCAATGCAAGAAATCTATTTCCAGCCCATGACATATATGCTTCGTAAGACACTGCAAAATGAAAAAACTACTTCCTTAAAATATCGATTCCGTGTGATACATGCACAACGTAGCTTTCTAGAGATGTATAGCGTCCATTGTTCACATCCGATCCCAGTTCAGAAATTATACTGTGCTCGTATCAGTCCTTTACGAAATGATGGTTAGTAACGGAGAATAGCTCCTACAAGGAAACATAAACGCATAGCAGCGGCGTCTGACATTTGAAATTACACGTCATGCAGCCACTAGCTCTGGAAACAGGACATCCGTCAAGCAGATGTATACGGAAAGATTGCAGAACCTCACAAATACCTGTCTCTAACTTAGTGTCACTACAGTTACGAAGCCGAAGTCTCGATTTTATACCCAAGATGCGACAGGGGAATGGAGCACGTCAGAGAAATCGTAGTTCGTGTAGAGGTATGTGTCGAAACGGGATGATCACGTTTCATCCCACATGAGATGGCAGTGCTATGATGACCGAGAGGTTCCATATTAACGATTGCAAGTAGACAGTGCTGTAAGTCACACACAGAACATGTGGATGCATATAAGTCGAACTCACGCTGTATCACACGACTGATGCATCCTGTTAGAAAAACGAAAAAATGGTCAGATGACCTGCGGCACCATCTCCCTCCATCTCTAGAATGCATAATCAGTCGGCCATTAAATCGTACCTCGTTACAGCTCCATCTCTTCCGATCACTCCATCCAGTCTATGTCATCTTTTAATGCCTCTTCAACTGTCTCTTATTTAAAATCATCCAGTTTGTGAGTGTGTGTGTGTTAGTTTTGCTGTGGGAGCAGCAACGTGATTTACACCGTGTGATGTCTAGTTTTCTGTGAGAGGCAATGGATCAGAACATGTTAATGTGTTGTGAGAGTAGCAACATGATTTACACCGTGTGATGTCTAGTTTTCTGTGAGAGGCAATGGATCAGAACATGTTAATGTGTTGTGAGAATAGCAACATGATTTACACCGTGTGATGTCTAGTTTTCTGTGAGAGGCAATGGATCATAACATGTTAATGTGTTGTGAGAGTAGCAACATGATTTACACCGTGTGATGTCTAGTTTTCTGTGAGAGGCAACGGATCAGAACATGTTAATGTGTTGTGAGAATAGCAACATGATTTACACCGTGTGATGTCTAGTTTTCTGTGAGAGGCAATGGATCATAACATGTTAATGTGTTGTGAGAGTAGCAACATGATTTACACCGTGTGATGTCTAGTTTTCTGTGAGAGGCAATGGATCAGAACATGTTAATGTGTTGTGAGAGTAGCAACATGATTTACACCGTGTGATGTCTAGTTTTCTGTAAGATGCAATGGATCAGAAAGTGTTAATGTCAGTTTGGAACGTGACACAAACTCTGAAGTCGTAGTGCAAAAAACAATATGTCTGATGACCAGTAGTTCAGTGTAACGCTCCTTCAGTCCACGCCTTCTGCAGGTATAATCTGCCTCAGACTCTTTAAGGAACTTATGTACTGGTCCTTGTGTTTTATTATTGTATTATTTATTACAATACCTGGTAATGGCTACATTAAAGGTTTTATGTGTCCAGTCAATAGTTTCGATCGCCTTCTGGAATAAATCTAGCAGTGTAGTGTTCAGTGGATGTTAAGGGTTGTGTTACAAAGTTTACCATCATCTTATTTCATCCATTTGGTGATCAGTTGCTTGTTTTTTTTAATTAATCTTTGCTATTGTGTTTGCTGTTTTACAACAGGTTTCAAATTTTTTTATATTATTGCCGTTCCTGGCGTGTAAGGCCTTCAGCCGCGATTGTGATCACTTGTGTTAAAATTCTAATTTGGCAATTTGGTAATTTGTATTTACACAGTAAGCCTTTAAAACCTTATTTACTGCCATTCCTGGCGTCTGATGCCTTCTGGTGTGTTTGTGGCGACTTTCCTTTAATATTTCAATACCTGTAATTCGTAAGTTGCAGCGAGTTTTAAACAATTCTCAAATTATTGCCATTTCTGGCGTGTAAAGCTTTCTGCCCAGATCATAGTGGCTTGCTTTTAAAACATTACTTGCTGTATCTGTATTTGATGTTGATTTGCTAAATTGTGACTCACTGAAAACAGTATTATTTACATAGTTGTTTATTCGTTCATTAGTAACGTGTGGTGCTATTATTTATTGTTGAGTCTGGAATTACCGGTTTAAAATAAATTGTGTATAACTGTGAAAGGCAACCAGTAGTGACTGATCACGACCCCGTCCACAATCGTGACCGAATCCTGCCTTCCCCTACCAGGTTTCAACTACAGCTTTGTACACTACCATACCTTTTGTTTTTTCCACCATGACTCTGAGGTGTGTATCAGGTTCTAAACTGACATTAACGTGTTTCGATCCAGTGGATCTCACAGAAAACTGGGCAGCATACGGTGTAAATCGTGTGCTGCTGCGTCCACAACACACACACTGCATGACTGAAATGAAAGAAAGTCACAACATTAGGAATCTGGAAGAGTTTTGTGGCACTGTGAAGCGTTTCCAAACACCAGCCTGAATGTGAATGATGACCTCTGCATTTAAACTCATATTTCACAGTGACGGGGTAGCAGATGACTCAGTGTTCCATTTTGACTGCTTACTCATATTGTGGTCATGTACACAACCACTACTTCTGTGCTGGCCTTCCCCGGGAGGTGCTGCCCCTTCACCGAGACTCTTTCCTCATCTCAAACAAGTGTTGTCAGTCAATCATTATGTGGTAATCGACAGTGCACCAGTGGACGGATGGGATGCAAAAGACACCGTCGATGTACTGTAATAAGCGTCACAGTTCAAAGTTTGATCAGTTTATTCCATTTTACTAGTCTTTTTCCGTAATTTTAACGCCGACCAATGACACAGCAGCATGTTTTCCAGTTTCTGTATCATCGCTAAACCGCCCCTCCACTACTTTGTGCTTAGCACTGCGAATGTAGATAGATGACTGTGCAGTACGTCCATTAACGGTTAATTCTCTAATGTACACACTAAAGTATGCCATTCAGCCATTTACATATTTCTAGCACTTAGAGCATAGGGCATAACTCACGATTACGATTGCCCCTCTTTCCCCAGGCAGATGGGAGTACAGAGCACTCTTGCATTCCTAGGAAGAAGTTAGAGATTGAAAGACCCCCTCGTATGTTTTTGAGCAAGTCTCGCTGCAACACTGTCGCTGATTTAATTTCCAGCTGACCAGACGTAGACCGCTACGTTTCACGTCTCGTGAAGGAACAGAGTCCATAATGATGTTCAGCGAACACTATTCCGAATAAACTTTACTCGTGGCACCCATTCATGTGCACAAGATCACTCCAGATGAGCGCATGTGTAGTAGGTTAGCACTCCCTACCGGTGAACAGTAGATACGGGAGTGTTGTGGTGATATAACAGATGGTTGTGAATAAGAAACGTGTGGTTTATGCAAGATCGGACTCCAGACGAACGTACTTTGAAGCATTACACGTAAATCAACTGCGCTATAGATTCAGAAATATTGTTCTAATGTCTGAGCTCAGTACCAAGACGAGACTGGTAAGAGGGAAATTATTGTGGAACATAAACACATGCATCCCTAAGGCTACACGGTTCCGCACTTAAAACACGCTACAACGCTAGGGCGGTACAGCTTCCGACCTATTAGCCGAGCAGAATGCAACGCTCTTAATATTGCAATGTAAGAAGTATATCCCCAGTGCATGGGATACATTCTCCATGAAGTTTTCTCTACAATAAACTATGTCGACAATCTGTAAAGGGATAAAACGACTACCTTGCACACCAAAGAAAACAGCGATTCTTTGTAACACAAACCCTACGTATGTGTCGAGAGGTGTATGACACGTACTGTTTACGAAGTTTACGTTCGGTTACGGTTCGAAAAATGACCCTCCACAGCCGACAGACAGCGGCTACCTACGAGGTAATAAACACTAACGTCCGTTGTCAGAGGAGATGTAAGTGCCTTACCACAGTTACCACCGCCACTGGTAAGCTTCCTCTTGCACACAGACTTCGTGGTCCGATGTTAGGTTGTATTGCTCATTTGCGGGGTAACATTGCCGTTTGGCCTTGACGTCACGTCTCTAGATGGCCTTGACGTCACGTCTCTAGAATGCCGCCTCTCTTCACTATTAAGATGTGTATATGTAGCTTCAATTTAATCTCCTCATACAGAACACGCAGTCTTATCGATTTTACACAGGATTCTTTTCACGGTATTTGTCTCTAATTTTATGTATTCGCTGTCAATTTCCGAAACTTTATAACCGTGACGGTATAAATTCACGTCGAAATTTGACATTCCAACTATCATTTCATACATCACCGCGTCCAATTGTGACGTCACATAATAATAGGTATGGATTATTTAACGATATTTCTCGTCAAAAACATAACACAGATGTTTATGCACGCAAACTACTGAGCTTTGTCGATCTTTTTTTTTTATTTCAAGTAGTTTTAAACTGCGTGGAGCAAACTGTTCAAACACCTATACTAACAATTTAATTAACATTTCCTGTGGCACGTCTTCTGAAGCAACATTTGTGACATGTTCAACATGAGATATTCTGCACTAGATTTAATAAATCCTGAAGCAGTTCGTGAAAATGCGCCAGGAAGGCCGAGGCAGCTTAGACCCCACGGAGGAATGAAACATCACATCCTAGTTCCTATGTCATCTGGAAAAAAAAAAAAAACTGCAGCTCTGTCTCTCTCTTTGTGTGCACCGATATTTTTTTAAACTCTATTTCGAGTCAGCCTGCTACTGTCTTTGTGAGATCGTCAACTTGTGTGTGTGATAGCAGATACCGCATCTGCCTTGTATCCCCTGCATCACGATCATGTGATCGAGCTTTGATTGTTTATTAACTTGAGCAGATTTCTGTATAGATTGCCTGTCAGATATTCGCCCTGGAAGGGCGCGCGCAGGTACTGGTAGACTGCTTCACGCGTGCAGACCACGTGAGGTGGCTGTGGACGCCGACAGGAGGTGCGCTCAGAACCACTGCACGCCGCCGCCGCCGCCGCCGCCGCCGCCGCCGCCGCCGCCGCTCCTCAGGCTGTCTGCCGCCAGTGTGGGGCGGCCAGGCAGCCGACGCGACGCGGGCCCCGGGCTGAGCGGCTGGGGCAGCGCGCGGGGGTCGCGACGTGCGAGAAACTTCTTCAGATGTGTTTCAGCGATCTGTGACGGTGTAATTACGCGTTTCCTGCTGATGTTGAAATAAATCGTTATGTCTGCGCAATGTGTTAGGAACAATAGTGTTCTGTGGTAAAAATAAAAATTTGTACCGCTGTGCAGCTTTCTTCGGTGTACTCGATTCGTCTTTTCTGTCTCGTACTAATAATCTACGACTGAAGACCGTATTTGTAACTGATTTTGTCATTCACTTCTTAATATAATTCCTGTAATGAAAACTCCACCTTTCATCGTCAGCCCAAAAGATTGCCAGACATTTGTTGTCGCGTTGAATACGTAGTCTGACGCACAGTCGCCTTCCTAATTACATCGCTGGTCGATATACGAGTAGACATACAGTATCTCAGCTCCCACTTTATGCCATTAAACGTCTGTCACACTTTGAAAATAATGCAATACACAATATATATACCGTCAAATATTTAGTAAGCAGGTCACACAAATTAAAGCAACAAAGTTTTTTAACTGTGTGACGAGCTACCAAGAAGTGCTGCAATGTACAAAACGGACTTAAAAGTTTATCATATGAATTCCAGTTACCAATTAGGTGACCGGAACTTGCATCTGCATCCGAAAACAAACCTTTAGTTTACCAATAGTAACTTTCTATACACATAGTCAAAGAGAAGCATCTACGTTGTGACGACTGCAAATACAGGATGTCCATTGATCGTGACTGGGCCAAATATTTCACGAAATAAGCGTCAAACGAAAAAACTACGAAGAACGAAATTAGTCTAGCTTGAAGGAGAAAAACAGATGGCGCTCTGGTTGGCCCTCTAGATAGCGCTGCCATAGGTCAAACGGATATCAACTGCGCTTTTTAAAATAGGAACCACCATTTTTATTACATATTCGTGTAATATGAAAAGAAATATGAATGTTTTAGTTGGACCACTTTTTCGCTTTGTGATAGATGGCACTGTAATAGCCACAAACGTATAAGTGCGTGGTATCACGTAATATTCAGCCAGTGCGGACGGTATTTGCTTCGTGATACGTTACCCGTGTTAAAATGGACCGTTTACCAATTGCGGAAAAGGTCTATATCGGGTTGATGTATGGCTATTGTGATCAAAATGCCCAACGGGCGTGTGCTATGTATACTGCTCGGTATCCTGGACGACATCACCCAAGTGTCCGGACCGTTCGCCGGATAGTTACGTTATTTAAGGAAACATGTGTTCAGCCACATGTGAAACGTCAACCACGACGTGCAACAAATGTTGATGCCCAAATAGGTGTTTTAGTTGTTGTCGCGGCTAATCTGCACATCAGTAGCAGACAAACTGCGCGAGAATCGGGAATCTCAAAAACATCGGTTTTAAGAATGCTACATCAACATCGATTGCACCCGTACCATATTACTGTGCACCAGGAATTGCATGGCGACGACTTTGAACGTCATGTTCAGCTCTGTCACTAGGCACAAGAGAAATTACAGGACGAAGACAGAGTTTTTGCTCGCCTTCTATTTAGCGACGAAGCGTCATTCACCAACAGCGGTAACGTAAACCGGCATAATATGCACTATTGGGCAACAAAAATCTACGATGGCTGCGACAAGTGGAACATCAGCGACCTTGGCATGTTAATGTATGGTGCGGCATTATGGGAGGAAGGATAATTGGCCACTATTATATCGATGGCAATCTAAATGGTGCAAATGTATGCTGATTTCCTACGTAATGTTCCACCGATGTTAGTATAAGATGTTACACTGCATGACAGAACGCCGATGTACTTCCAACATGATGGACGTCCGGCACATAGCTCGCCTGCGGTTGAAACGCTATTGAATAGCATATTTCATGACAGGTGGATTGGTCGTCGAAGCACCATACCATATCCCGCACGTTCACCGGATCTGACGTCCCCGGATTTCTTTCTGTGGGGAAAGTTGAAGGATATTTGCTATCGTGATCCACCGACAACGCCTGACAACATGCGTCAGCGCATTGTCAATGCATGTGCGAACATTACGGAAGGCGAAGTACTCGCTGTCGAGAGGAATGTCGTTACACGTATTGCCAAATGGATTGAGGTTGACGGACATAATTTTGAGGATTTATTGCATTAATTTGGTGTTTACAGGTAATCACAATTGATAGGTTCACAAAGGTACGTGTATTACATTTGATCAACAGAAATAAAATGTTCTGTATTTTACTTTAAACAACCTACCTGTTACCAACTATTTATCTACAATTGTGAGCTATATGTTTGTGACTATTACAGCGCCATCTATCACAAAGCGAAAATGTGGTCCAACTAAAACATTCATATTTCTTTACGTATTACACGAATATGTAATAATAATGGGGTTCCTATTTAAAAAAAAAACGCAGTTTATATCCGTTTTACCTATGGCAGCGCCATCTAGGGGGCCAACCATAGCGCCATCTGGTTCCCCCCTTCAAGCTAGAAAAGTTCCGTTCTTTGTAGTTTTTTCGTTTGTCGCTTATTTCGTGAGATATTTGGCCAGGTCACGATCAATGGACCACCCTGCATATAACTCGTGTTGTAAGAAGAATAACAGGGTGACAGCAAGCCTCTTGGGTCATACCTGTTGTTGTTGTTGTTGTTGTAGTAGTCTTCAGTCCTGAGACTGGTTTGATGCAGCTCTCCATGCTACTCTATCCTGTGAAAGCTTCTTCATCTCCCAGTACTTACTGCAAACATCCTTCTGAATCTGCTTAGTGTATTCATCTCTTGGCCTCCCTCTACGATTTTTACCTTCCACACTGCCCTGCAATGCTAAATTTGTGATCCCCTGATGCCTCAGAACATGTCCTACCAACCGATCCCTTCTTCTAGTCAAGTTGTGCCACAAGCTCCTCTTCTCCCCAATTCTATTCAAACCTCCTCATTAGTTATGTGATCTACCCATCTAATCTTCAGCATTCTTCTGTAGCACCACATTTCGAAAGCTTCTATTCTCTTCTTGTCCAAACTATTTATCGTCCGTGTTTCACTTCCATATATGGCTACATTCCATACAAAAGCTTTCAGAAATGACTTCCTGACACTTAAATCTATACACGATGTTAACAAATTTCTCTTCTTCAGAAACGATTTCCTTGCCATTGCCAGTCTACATTTTATATTCTCTCTACTTCGACCATCATCAGTTATTTTGCTCCCGAAATAGCAAAACTCCTTTACTACTTTAAGTGTTTCATTTCCTAATCTGATTCCCGCAGCATCACCCGACTTAATTCGACTACATTCCATTATCCTCGTTTTGCTTTTGTTGATGTTCATCTTTCACCCTCCTTTCAAGACACCTATTAGCACTGATGTGTCCCGCGCCCCAAAAGGTGGAGCTAAGACTTCCTGAAAAACTCACAAGCCCGAAAAGAGTTTTTAAGAGCGGCTCTCGTGCTGTGAGGTAAGCTCCATCACTTCAGTGAGCAACATCGACAGCTGCTTCTCGGTGTCTGTGAGCGCACGATTTCGCACCGCCGCTGTCACAGCCTCTGCTGAAGTCGCAGTATTGCTAATCAACGACACACTCCCCGTCCACCGACTGTGCATTGTTGCGAACTTTCCTAGGGATCGTCACCGCAGAAAAATTGTCCCGAGTTATAGAGACCACACCGGAAGCTTTTATTACTGGTGACGTTATGCAGGAGTTTTGTATTCACGCCTGTTTAGAAATGTATAACACATAAGAAACCAGACTTAATTATGCACGAGGTGCTGATGACATCGGTCCTTAAATTACACGCTATAGACCGATCTGCATCATTAAAGGGAACGTGTTTCTTCATTAAAACTAGTTACAAGTGAACAAAGAAATTAACTAACCGAGTTTTTCAAATATTTAAATACCGACAACATTTACCCTCGCATAGAACAGAGGGACAATAGTTAGTAGAAATTGTTGCGGCTGTAAAAAGATCGATTCCCGAAGCATACGCCAACTACCACCGTCATACCTTAGCAAAAGATCTTATCGAGAAACCGAGAAAAATCTGTTCGTAAGTAAACTCGCTAAGCGGGTCTAACGCTTCTATCCAGTCACTCGTTGACCAGTTTGGTGGGGCTATAGAAGATAGCATAAGGAAAACCCGAGTTTTAAAATTCGCATCTAGGATATCGTTCAGGCAGGAGAATCGTACAAACATACCGCTGTTTGACCGTCTTGGAGTACGTACTAATGCGCATCCGCGGCGTGGCAAAGTGTCTGGAAGAGTTGAAAGCAAATAAGTTGCCAAGTCCGGACGGATTGCCAGTCCGGTTGCACAGAGTACTCTACGGTAATGATTCCTTACTTAGCCTGCATTTATCGCGAATCTCTCGCCCAGCGAAGGAAAACAGAGCATGTGTTTCCCGTACATGACAAGGGTAAAAGAACGGTCCTGCAAAATTACATATCAATATTCTAGTATCGGTTTTCTGCACAATTCTTGACATATTCCAAGTTCGAATATAATAAATTTGCTTGAGATGGAAAAGCATGTGTCCACGAATCAGTACGATTTTAAAGTGCTTCGCTCCTGCGAAACTCAGCGTGCCATCTTCTCACATGACATCCTGCGAACACTGGACGAAGGGCAACAGGCGGATTCGATGTTCCTAGCTTTCCGAAAAGCGTTCGACACGCTGCCCCGCTGCAGACTGTTAACGAAGGTACGAGCATACGGAATACGTTCCCAGAGACGTGAGTGGCTCGAAGCCTTATAGTGACAGAATCCATTACGTAGTTCTCTGACCGCGGGCGTTCATCAGAGACGGGGATATCATCCGGAGTGTGGTAGGCCCGCCGTCACTTTCTGTCTACTTAAACGATCTGGCGGACCGGATGGGCAGCAATCTGTAGCTGTTTGCTCATGACAATGTGGTGTACAGGTACGTGTCGTGGTTGATTGACTGTGAGTCGACGCAAGATGACAGACAGAATTTCCGTTATATGTGATGATGGCAGCTAGCTCTACATGTAAAGAAATAGAAGTTAATACAGATGAGTAGGAGAAACGAACCCGTAATGTTCGAATACAGCGCTAGTGGTGTGCTGCTTGACAGAGTCACGTCGATTAAAAACCTAACCATAACGTTGCAAAGCGATATGAAATCGAACGAGCGTGTAAGGATGGCATGAAGAAGGCGAATGGCCGACTTCAGTTTATTTGGAGAATTTTAGGAAAGTGTCGTTCGTCCGTAAAGGAGGGCGTATATATGGCTAGTTCAAATGGCTATGAGCACTATGGGATTTAACATCTGCGATCATCAGTCCCCTAGAACTTAGAACTACCTAAATCTAACTAACCTAAGGACATGACACACATCCATGCCCGAGGCGGGATTCGAACCTGCGACCGTAGTGGTCGCGTGGTTCCAGACTGAAGCACCTAGAACCGCTCGGCCACAGTGGCCGGCATGGCACTAGTCTGACTCATTCTTGAGTACTGCTAGAGTGCCTGGTATTGTCACCAGGTGGGACTGAAGGAAGACATCAAAGCAATTCAGAGGCGGGCTGCTGGGTTTGTAATCAGTGGGTTCAAACAACGCGTAAGTGCACTACGTGATCAAAAGCATCCCCACACCTCCAAAGACATACGTTTTTCGTAGTAGGTGCATTGCGCTGCCACGTACTGCTAAGTACTCCATATCAGCGACCTCAGTAGTCATTAGACATCGTGAGAGAGCAGAATGGGGCGCTCCGCAGAACTGACGTACTTCGAACGTGGTTAGGTGATTGCGTGTCACTTGTGTCATGACTCTGTACACGAGATTCCTACCCTCCTAAAAATCCCTTGGTCCACTATTCCCGAGGTGATAGTGAAGTGGAAACGTGAAAGGACACGTACAGCACAAAAGCGTACAGGCCGATCTCGTTTGTTGACTGACAGTCCGCCGACAGTTGAAGAGGGTCGTAATGTGTAATACGCAGACAACTATCCAGACCATCACACAGGAATTCCAAACTGCATCAGGATCCACTGCAAGTACTATGACAATTAGGCGGAGGTGAGAAATCTTGGATTTCATGGCCGAGCGGCTGCTCGTAAGCCACACATCACGCCAGTAAATGCCAAGCGACGCCTCGCTTGGTGTAAGGAGCGTAAACAATGGACGACTGAACAGTGGAAAAACGTTGTGTGGAATGACGAATCACGGTACACAATGTGGCGATCCGATGACAGGGTGTGGGTATGGCGAATGCCCGGCGAGCGTCATCTGCAAGCGTGTGTAGTGCGAACAGTAAAATTTGGAGACGGTGGTGTTATGGTGTGGTCGTGTTTTTCTGGGGCGGGGGGCGGGGGGGGGGGGGGGCGCCTTGCAGACCTATTTGTCCTACATTGATGTTTTAAGCACCTTCTTGCTTCCCACTGTTGAAGAGCAATTCGGCTATAGGGATTGCATCTTTCAAAACGATGGAGCACCTGCTCATAATGCACGGCATGTCGTGGAGTGGTCACACGACAGTAACATCCCTGTAGCCAGCTGCTGTGGCCGAACGGTTATAGGCGCTACAATCTACAACCACTCGACCGCTACAGTCGCAGGTTCGAATCTTGCCTGGGGCATGGATGTGTGTGACGCCCCTAGGTTAGTTAGGTTTAAGTAGTTCCAAGTTCTAGGGGACTAATGACCTCAGACATTACGTCCCATAGTGCTCAGAGCCATTTGAACCATCCCTATAATGGACTGGCCTGCACAGAGTCCTGACCTGAATCCTAGAGAACACCTTTGGGATATTTTGGAACGCATACTTCGTGCCATGCCTCATCGACCAATATCAATACCTCTCCTCAATGCAGCACTCCGTCAAAAACGGGCTGCCATTCCCCAAGAAATCTTCCAGCACCTGATTGAACGTATGCCTGCGAGAGTGGAAGCTCTCGTTTAGGCTAAGGGTGGGCCAACACCATATTGAATTCCAGCATTACCGATGGAGGGCGCCACGAACTTGTAAGTAATTTTCAGCCATGTATCCGCATTCTTTAGATCACATAGTGTGTTACGAGAATGATTCGTGGACTCAAATGGGAATCGCTGGAGGCAAGATGGCATTCTTTCTTTCAAGGAACAGTATCGAGAAGGTTTAGAGAAGCGGCATCTGAAGCTGACTGTAGAACGATTCTTCTGCCGCCAACATACATTTCGCGTAAGGGTCACAAAAGTAAGAGAAATGACTGATCGTACAGAGACATTTAGACTATCATTTTTCGCTCGCTCTGTCCGCTAGTAGAACAGGACAGGAAATGAGTAGTAGTGGTACAAGGCATCTCCCGCCACCCACTGTATGGTGGATTACGGAGTATCTATGTAGATGCAGGTGTTGATGTAGTATCTACGGGTGCGACGATGGAAGTGTGGTTATCCACAGCTATATATATATATATATATATATATATATATATATATATACACTCCTGAAAATTGAAATAAGAACACCGTGAATTCATTGTCCCAGGAAGGGGAAACTTTATTGACACATTCCTGGGGTCAGATACATCACATGATCACACTGACAGAACCACAGGCACATAGACACAGGCAACAGAGCATGCACAATGTCGGCACTAGTACAGTGTATATCCACCTTTCGCAGCAATGCAGGCTGCTATTCTCCCATGGAGACGATCGTAGAGATGCTGGATGTAGTCCTGTGGAACGGCTTGCCATGCCATTTCCACCTGGCGCCTCAGTTGGACCAGCTTTCGTGCTGGACGTGCAGACCGCGTGAGACGACGCTTCATCCAGTCCCAAACATGCTCAATGGGGGACAGATCCGGAGATCTTGCTGGCCAGGGTAGTTGACTTACACCTTCTAGAGCACGTTGGGTGGCACGGGATACATGCGGACGTGCATTGTCCTGTGGGAACAGCAAGTTCCCTTGCCGGTCTAGGAATGGTAGAACGATGGGTTCGATGACGGTTTGGATGTACCGTGCACTATTCAGTGTCCCCTCGACGATCACCAGTGGTGTACGGCCAGTGTAGGAGATCGCTCCCCACACCATGATGCCGGGTGTTGGCCCTGTGTGCCTCGGTCGTATGCAGTCCTGATTGTGGCGCTCACCTGCACGGCGCCAAACACGCATACGACCATCATTGGCACCAAGGCAGAAGCGACTCTCGTCGCTGAAGACGACACGTCTCCATTCGTCCCTCCATTCACGCCTGTCGCGACACCACTGGAGGCGGGCTGCACGATGTTGGGGCGTGAGCGGAAGACGGCCTAACGGTGTGCGGGACCGTAGCCCAGCTACATGGAGACGGTTGCGAATGGTCCTCGCCGATACCCCAGGAGCAACAGTGTCCCTAATTTGCTGGGAAGTGGCGGTGCGGTTCCCTACGGCACTGCGTAGGATCCTACGGTCTTGGCGTGCATCCGTGCGTCGCTGCGGTCCGGTCCCAGGTCGACGGGCACGTGCACTTTCCGCCGACCACTGGCGACAACATCGATGTACTGTGGAGACCTCACGCCCCACGTGTTGAGCAATTCGGCGGTACGCCCACCCGGCCTCCCGCATGCCCACTATACGCCCTCGCTCAAAGTCCGTCAACTGCACATACGGTTCACGTCCACGCTGTCGCGGCATGCTACCAGTGTTAAAGACTGCGATGGAGCTCCGTATGCCACGGCAAACTGCCTGGCACTGACGGCGGCGGTGCACAAATGCTGCGCAGCTAGCGCCATTCGACGGCCAACACCGCGGTTCCTGGTGTGTCCGCTGTGCCGTGCGTGTGATCATTGCTTGTACAGCCCTCTCGCAGTGTCCGGAGCAAGTATGGTGGGTCTGACACACCGGTGTCCATGTGTTCTTTTTTCCATTTCCAGGAGTGTACTTTGTGAATAGAAACTGACATTTTTTGACAAAAAAAATTTCAAAATGGACTGCGCCTGTGTTTTTGTCTCTTCTACGATATATTATGCACAGTCTACCACTGTTGAGAGCGTCTGGTTGAGTGAGACTGATGATCCAAAATTTTGATGGCAGATACACCTTGCAGTCCTTCAGATGAACCATCCCCGTTGCTCCAAATTTCCATTTCCAGGAGTGTGCTCCCTGCCGCCGTTGGATAAGCAGCTGCAGCAGCAAGTCGTATACTCCTAGCTCACTCATTTGTTACATAGTTTAATTCTTAATTTCTTTGCGTGTTTTTGGTACTTGCATTGTTTAATTCATAAATTTCGGGCGTATTATAGTATTTGAGAGTTGTAGCATCGCGTTTTAGTACCTGAATAGTGTAAATTCGCGTAGTCGTCTGTCATCTGTTTTTGTTTTGAACGGCCAGTGTCGGTTGGTCACAGTCAGTGTGCTCCCTGCCGCCGTTGGATAAGCAGCTGCAGCAGCAAGTCGTATACTCCTAGCTCACTCATTTGTTACATAGTTTAATTCTTAATTTCTTTGCGTGTTTTTGGTACTTGCATTGTTTAATTCATAAATTTCGGGCGTATTATAGTATTTGAGAGTTGTAGCATCACGTTTTAGTACTCGAATAGTGTTAAATCGCGTAGTCTCCTTCCGCCGCCGAGCAGTGTGTCAGCAGTGCACAAGTGGCAGCATTACTGCATTTACTAGGCAATCTTGTATTTTAATAACCGCTTCAATTTTGTGTCGTTTTGTTTGCGCTCTCTGTAGATTAGTTCAGACGTTCTTTGCACAAGTTTTTAGCATGGATAGGGACTGCAACTGCTGTGTTCGGATGCAGGCTGAGTTGGCATCCCTTCGCTCCCAGCTTCAGGCAGTGTTGGCATCGGTCACACAGCTTGAGGCTGTTGCCAATGGGCATCACTGTGGGGGTCCGGATGGGGGTTTGTCGGGGACGGCCAGCTCGTCCCACGCATCCCCCGATCGGACTACGACTGTGGTTGCCCGGGATACTGCCCGCATTGAGGCTGCTCCCTCACCTGTGGTAGAGTGGGAGGTCGTCTCAAGGTGTGGCAGGGGGCGAAAGACATTCCGGAGGGCTGAACGGAAGGCCTCTCCAGTTTGTCTGACGAACCGGTTTCGGGCTCTGTCTCAGCCTGATACTGATCTTCAGCCTGACATGGCTGCTTGTCCTGTTCCAGAGGTTGCCCCTCAGTCTGCAAGATCCGGGCAGTCGCAGAGGGTGGGCTTACTGGTAGTTGGGAGCTCCAACGTCAGGCGCGTAATGGGGCCCCTTAGGGATATGGCAGCAAGGGAGGGGAAGAAAACCAAAGTGCACTCCGTGTGCATACCGGGGGGAGTCATTCCAGATGTGGAAAGGGTCCTTCCGGATGCCATGAAGGGTACAGGGTGCACCCATCTGCAGGTGGTCGCTCATGTCGGCACCAATGATGTGTGTCGCTATGGATCGGAGGAAATCCTCTCTGGCTTCCGGCGGCTATCTGATTTGGTGAAGACTGCCAGTCTCGCTAGCGGGATGAAAGCAGAGCTCACCATCTGCAGCATCGTCGACAGGACTGACTGCGGACCTTTGGTACAGAGCCGAGTGGAGGGTCTGAATCAGAGGTTGAGACGGTTCTGCGACCATGTGGGCTGCAGATTCCTCGACTTGCGCCATAGGGTGGTGGGGTTTCGGGTTCCGCTGGATAGGTCAGGAGTCCACTACACGCAACAAGCGGCTACACGGGTAGCAGGGGTTGTGTGGCGTGGGCTGGGCGGTTTTTTAGGTTAGATGGCCTCGGGCAAGTGCAGAAAGGGCAACAGCCTCAACGGGTGCGGGGCAAAGTCAGGACATGCGGGGACCAAGCAGCAATCGGTATTGTAATTGTAAACTGTCGAAGCTGCGTTGGTAAAGTACCGGAACTACAAGCGCTGATAGAAAGCACCGAAGCTGAAATCGTTATAGGTACAGAAAGCTGGCTGAAGCCAGAGATAAATTCTGCCGAAATTTTTACAAAGGCACAGACGGTGTTTAGAAAGGATAGATTGCATGCAACCGGTGGTGGAGTGTTCGTCGCTGTTAGTAATAGTTTATCCTGTAGTGAAGTAGAAGTGGATAGTTCCTGTGAATTATTATGGGTGGAGGTTACACTCAACAACCGAGCTAGGTTAATAATTGGCTCCTTTTACCGACCCCCCGACTCAGCAGCATTAGTGGCAGAACAACTGAGAGAAAATTTGGAATACATTTCACATAAATTTTCTCAGCATGTTATGGTCTTAGGTGGAGATTTCAATTTACCAGATATAGACTGGGACACTCAGATGTTTAGGACGGGTGGTAGGGACAGAGCATCGAGTGACATTATACTGAGTGCACTATCCGAAAATTACCTCGAGCAATTAAACAGAGAACCGACTCGTGGAGATAACATCTTGGACCTACTGATAACAAACAGACCCGAACTTTTCGACTCTGTAAGTGCAGAACAGGGAATCAGTGATCATAAGGCCGTTGCAGCATCCCTGAATATGGAAGTTAATAGGAATATAAAAAAAGGGAGGAAGGTTTATCTGTTTAGCAAGAGTAATAGAAGGCAGATTTCAGACTACCTAACAGATCAAAACGAAAATTTCTGTTCCGACACTGACAATGTTGAGTGTTTATGGAAAAAGTTCAAGGCAATCGTAAAATGCGTTTTAGACAGGTACGTGCCGAGCAAAACTGTGAGGGACGGGAAAAACCCACCGTGGCACAACAACAAAGTTAGGAAACTACTGCGAAAGCAAAGAGAGCTTCACTCCAAGTTTAAACGCAGCCAAAACCTCTCAGACAAACAGAAGCTAAACGATGTCAAAGTTAGCGTAAGGAGGGCTATGCGTGAAGCGTTCAGTGAATTCGAAAGTAAAATACTAGGTACCGACTTGACAGAAAATCCTAGGAAGTTCTGGTCTTACGTTAAATCAGTAAGTGGCACGAAACATCATGTCCAGACACTCCGGGATGATGATGGCATTGAAACAGAGGATGACAAGCGTAAAACTGAAATACTAAACACCTTTTTCCAAAGCTGTTTCACAGAGGAAGACCGCACTGCAGTTCCTTCTCTAAATCCTCGCACCAACGAAAAAATGGCTGACATTGAAATAAGTGTCCAAGGAATAGAAAAGCAACTGGAATCACTCAACAGAGGAAAGTCCACTGGACCTGACGGGATACCAATTCGATTCTACACAGAGTACGCGAAAGAACTTGCCCCCCTTCTAACAGCCGTGTACCGCAAGTCTCTAGAGGTACAGAAGGTTCCAAATGATTGGAAAAGAGCACAGGTAGTCCCAGTCTTCAAGAAGGGTCGTCGAGCAGATGCGCAAAACTATAGACGTATCTCTCTGACGTCGATCTGTTGTAGAATTTTAGAACATGTCTTTTTCTCGAGTATCATGTCGTTTTTGGAAACTCAGAATCTACTATGTAGGAATCAACATGGATTCCGGAAACAGCGATCGTGTGAAACCCAACTCGCTTTATTTGTTCATGAGACCCAGAAAATATTAGATACAGGCTCCCAGGTAGATGCCATTTTCCTTGACTTCCGGAAGGCGTTCGATACAGTTCCGCACTGTCGCCTGATAAACAAAGTAAGAGCCTACGGAATATCAGACCAGCTGTGTGGCTGGATTGAAGAGTTTTTAGCAAACAGAACACAGCATGTTGTTCTCAATGGAGAGACATCTACAGACGTTAAAGTAACCTCTGGCGTGCCACAGGGGAGTGTTATGGGACCATTGCTTTTCACAATATATATAAATGACCTAGTAGATAGTGTCGGAAGTTCCATGCGGCTTTTCGCGGATGATGCTGTAGTATACAGAGAAGTTGCAGCATTAGAAAATTGTAGCGAAATGCAGGAAGATCTGCAGCGGATAGGCACTTGGTGCAGGGAGTGGCAACTGACCCTTAACATAGACAAATGTAATGTATTGCGAATACATAGAAAGAAGGATCCTTTATTGTATGATTATATGATAGCGGAACAAACACTGGTAGCAGTTACTTCTGTAAAATATCTGGGAGTATGCGTGCGGAACGATTTGAAGTGGAATGATCATATAAAATTAATTGTTGGTAAGGCGGGTACCAGGTTGAGATTCATTGGGAGAGTCCTTAGAAAATGTAGTCCATCAACAAAGGAGGTGGCTTACAAAACACTCGTTCGACCTATACTTGAGTATTGCTCATCAGTGTGGGATCCGTACCAGATCGGGTTGACGGAGGAGATAGAGAAGATCCAAAGAAGAGCGGCGCGTTTCGTCACAGGGTTATTTGGTAACCGTGATAGCGTTACGGAGATGTTTAACAAACTCAAGTGGCAGACCCTGCAAGAGAGGCGCTCTGCATCGCGGTGTAGCTTGCTCGCCAGGTTTCGAGAGGGTGCGTTTCTGGATGAGGTATCGAATATATTGCTTCCCCCTACTTATACCTCCCGAGGAGATCACGAATGTAAAATTAGAGAGATTAGAGCGCGCACAGAGGCTTTCAGACAGTCGTTCTTCCCGCGAACCATACGCGACTGGAACAGGAAAGGGAGATAATGACAGTGGCCACACACCGTTGGGTGGCTTGCGGAGTATAAATGTAGATGTAGATGTATATATATACAATTGTTTTCTTTACAAAAGCTATCCCAGAGAGAAAAGTCATAACTGAATACCGTTGCACTGGGGGATAGTGACCACAAAGGAAGATCACGGTCAAATGCACATGACAAGGAACGCTGGACAGAAGCAAAGCTAACATTGCATCGACAGTGAGCAACTGTTATAAGACCTTACATGTATTCAGGTCACGTGATTCGTTTCTCGGGGGACGCTGCTGCACACACGCGATTACATGTCTCCATGACTACCGCAATGTGTAAAATGGCGACGGAGATCTACAACTTGGTTTACTGAGACACTTATTCTGTAGTCGTTCACACCACGTAGGCATTGCAGGGTAACGTTACGAAACGAAGCTAAACACGATGAACATAATTAAGAAGTCTATTAATGGTTAGGAGTTGAAAGCCATGCCACTAATATTAGAATAGGAAATTTATCTATGCAAGTGCCGTCTCGTGGTGATACAGTGTTTGTCAAATTAGTACAAGAAAAACATTAGTTAGATACACTGAAGAGCCAAAGAAACTGGTTCACCAGCCTAATATCGTGTAGAGCCCCAGCGGGCGCGCAGAAATGCCGCAACACGACGTGGTATGGACTCGACTAATGTCTGAACTATTACCGGAGGTAACTGTCACAATGTAGGGCTATCCATAAATCAGTATGAGTATGAGGCGGAGGAGATCTCTTCTGTTACGGGGTAGAGTTAAGCGCCGGCAAGCCAGTCGGGAACGACAGAGAAGAGACAGCTGTGAGACGAGATGGCAGTTAGAAGAGGTCAGCTAGTAGCACACTGTCAGACCACTCTCCAGGACGACAACGCGACAGCAGCGGCCCCTATGCGAAGAGGACATAAGCGCCGCGCCCGACTGCTAGCGGCCCAGTTGAAGAGTAGCTTCAAGATTAGCGAGTTCTATTGCTGCATCGACACTAGTTACTTTATTTGTACGATCTATATAACACGGACTTGGGAATTGTTTATACTGAAGACCGTTTCTTATTTTGCACGTCGCCCTTTTCTTGCGACACATCTGTGTAATTGACAAAGTTTGTGTTGTAATCTTTTCTTTTTGTAATAAAACTCATTAATATGATTTGTTTGAACGTTGTCTGGAGATCCGAGAAAGCAGGTTTGCTAGACACACCATATTTGACGACTAAAAAGAGCTAAACTCAGTCCGAACAGGCCACGAAGGCCCAACGATATCGTCCGGCCGCTTTGCCATCCTCGGACAACAGGCGTCGCTTGATGCAATAATGGAGGGGCATGTGGTCAGCACACTGCTCTCCCGGCCGTATGTCAGTTGACGAGACCAGAGCCGCTACGTCTCAATCAAGTACTACCCCTCAGTTTGCCTCACAAGGGCTGAGTGCATCCCACTCGCTCTGTCACCCATCCAAGTGTTAGCCCAGCCTGACAGCGCTTAACTTCGGTGATCTGTCTCCCCTGCGGGTCTGGGGGTTAGAATAGGCCCTAGGTATTCCTTCCTGTCGTGCGAGGCGACTAAAAGGAGTTTCACATATTTCGGCCTTTATGTGACGGTCCCCTGTATGGTCTGACTTCCATCCTCCAAATTTTTCCGAAGAGAAAGCCAACTGGGGAAGGGCGCCTTACAAGGTGCATTGTGTCCAATGTGCATTGAGATCTTTAGCCCACTTTCTCGTCGTCGAATTGCAGTCCTGCCCATTCTCCATCTCTTGGGCGAGGACACCTTCCTGTGTGCGTTTTCCACCAGGCACTATGCAGTGCCGATTTCTGGGTCGACGATGACCATGATATCCAGCACAGTAGCCAGTCCATTGTGTTGGGGCCACTATGCACCCTGTTGTCGGCGCCGTTAAATCCCCATGTATGACATGGGATAGATGCCCTTCCTCCTGGAGCATCAGGACTCCCGGCAATGGCCATCCTGCCAGGTGGCCCTTTCTGTGGCTGGGTGGCGCCTGTGGGGAGGGCCCCTGGGCAGAATGGGTGGCATCAGGGCAGATGACATGCGAAGAAGCATAGTCCATCATCTCTTGCTGGTGGTGAAACACCAGCAGTCTCTAAGTGATCACGATCTCAATTCAATGCACAGAAATACAACCCCAAATCGTTCCCCTCCCTGGCCACACCATGGGAGGAACGTCAGGCTAAGGACGGCAGCGGATCTTATTCACTGCGGTACCTTGTATGTTCGAGAGCTGATGGGGAATCTTTCATGACGAAGCCTTAGTTTTTTGTTGAGCAGTTAGAGGACAAGTTTGGGAAGGTGGAGGGCTTGTCCAAAATGAGATCTGGGTCAGTCTTGATCAAAACAGCATCCTCCGCCCAGTCACAGGAGTTACACGCTTGTGACAAGCTGGGGGATATTTCTGTAACCATCACGCCCCATAAGAGCTTAAATATGGTCCAGGGTATTATGTTTCATAGAGACCTTCTTTTGAAGTGCGACGATGAGCTGCATGTCAGTTTAGAGTGGCGAGGTGTACATTCCACCCACTGTGTCCACTGGGGTCCGAAGGATAATCAGGTTGCCACCGGTGCCTTCATCTTGGCCTTTGAGGGTTATACATTGCCCGAGAAGGCCAAGGTGATGGTGTACCAGTGTGATGTAAAGCGATACATCCCTCACCCGATGCGGTGCTTTAAGTGCTGGAAGTTTGGTCACACATCTTCGCGCTGTACTTCCAGCGTCGCATGCCGAGATTGCGGACGCCCATCCCTTCCCAATACTCCATGTGTCATCTGTGGAGAGCACCATTCACCTTACTCCCTGACTGCAGGATTCTCCAGAACGGAAGGAAAAACATGGAGTACAAGACCCTGTAGAGACTGACCTACACTGAGGCTAAGAGAAAATTTGAACGCCTGAATCCTGTGCATATGACATCATCTTACGCCGCTGCTGCAACGTTCTGGCACCATCAGCTTCACCAACCTCCCCCTGCGTGTCCGCGGTAAGAGTAGGCCCAAGGTATTCCTGCCTGTCGTAAGAGGCGACTAAAAGGAGTTTCAACCGTTTCAGCCTTCCATGTGATGGTCCCCCTTGGGGTCTGACCTCCATTTTTCAAAATTCTACAGTAGTACGAGCCTTTGGGGAAGGACGCCTTACGTGGTGTACCACTGGTCCTCAGTGCACTAAGACCTTGGCACTCAGCATTGTAACGGCGTTGTAACCATACCCACTATTCCTCCAATTGGGCCTAAATGCCTGATGGGTTGTACAAGTTACGCCCATAGTGCGTCCCCATCTGCACCTACGATCAAGATGGACTTTCGATGGCACCCGAAATCCAGCACGGTAGCCAGCCCGTTGTGGTGGGGTCGTCATGTACCCTCTAGGTTGTAGCCCCCTGACAACACAGGGATCGTACTGCCGATACCTGAGCTGCACCCTCCCCACGCCGGCCAAGGAGTAGATGCCCGTCTCCTTGGGGCATCAGGATTCCCGGCAACGGTCATCCTGCCAGGTGGCCCTTGCTGAGGCTGGGTGGCGCCCGTGGGGAGAGCCCCTGGTCGGAGTGGGTGGTATCGGGGCGGACGTTTCGCAGATGAAACGTCAACACGTATCACGTCGCTCTGCGGCCGAGTCTTTTAAACGGAAAGGTACTGTCTATGGTTCTGGTTCTCCTGCCCTTTCCCCCTTCGCCACTCCCTGGGGGAAGGACAGGCCCGCTGGCTTGGGGCGAAGTACTTCCCCCGCTATTTGGTCTGTTCTCGAACCGATGGGGGGACGTTCGCCACCTCCAAGCCCATGTTCTTTGTTCAGCACGTCGAGGACATCTTCGGGGAAATCGAGGCTCTCAGTAAAATGCGTTCGGGGTCTGGTCTTATAAAGACAACCTCCGCCGCACAGTCGGCGGCGCTCCAGGCGTGCGACCAACTAGGGGACATCCCAGTGTCCATTGTCCCGCATCTGGCACTGAATAGGACGCAGGGGGTTATTTTTCATCGGGACCTCCTGCTGCAATCTGACGAGGAGCTCAGGGCCAACCTGGAGCGCCGAGGCGTGCATTTCGTCCAGCTAGTCCAGCGCGGACTCAAAGACCGTCGCATCGACACCGGAGCCTTTATCCTCACCTTCGGGGGGGACGTTCTCCCGGAGAAGGTAAGGGTGATGTGCTACCGGTGCGACGTGCGACATTACGTCCCGCCTCCTATGCACTGTTTTCAGTGTTTGCGCTGTGGGCACATGTCGTCACGGTGTGAGGCTGAGCCCCTTTGTGGCGATTGTGGACGTCCTCTTCATGAGGAACATACATGCACTCCACCACCTCATTGCGTTAGTTGTCCTGGCCTCCACTCGCCTAGATCCTTAGACTGCCCCACGCATCAGAAGGAGAAGAAGCTTCAAGAACTCAAAAATTTGGATCGTCTCTCTTATTCTGAGGCCAGGAAGACGTATGACCGCCTCCATCCCGTGACGTTGACCACTTTGTTTGCCTCCGTCGTGTCCACTCCTTCCATGGTATTCTCACTCCTATCCTGTCCCCCCTCCACCTCCTCCCCCCATCTGGGGTCTATGCCTCCGCCTCCCAAATCCCTCCCTTCTAAATCCTCCTCCCCGCGGCCCCCGTTGGGGAGCTCTACAGCGGCATAAGCGGCACCCTTCCCTTGAGTAGCATGTAGCTTTTAAAGGCCTCCATGCCCGTGTTCGCTACCTTGTCAAACAACGGAAGGAGGAGTGTTGGGAGAGATACGTCTCCACCATTGGGTGCCACAAGTCACCTTCCCAAGTCTGGGCAAAGATCAAACGTCTTTTCGGATACCAGGCTCCAACAGCTGTCCCCAGTGTTACAATAAATGGTGTGTTATCTACTGACGCAAACGCGAAAACGTGATTGCCGAGCACTTTGCTCGAGCCTCTGCATCAGAGGACTACCCCACAGACTTTCGCATTCTCAGACAGCGACTGGAAGGGAAAGTCATCTCAATCACTACACGTCACAGTGTATCCTATAACGCCCCATTTACAGAGTGGGAACTCCTCAGTTCTGTTGCACATTTCCCCGACACAGCTCCTGGGCCTGATCGCTTCCAGAGCCAGATGATTAAACATCTCTCATCTGACTACAAGCGACACCTTCTCTTCATCTTCAACCGGATCTGGTGCGATGGTGTATTTCCATCTCAATGGCGGGAGAGCACCATCATTCCGGTGCTCAAACCCGGTAAAAACCCGCTTGATGTGGATATCTATCGGCCCATTAGCCTCACCAACGTTATTTGTAAGCTGCTGGAATATATGGTATGTCAGGAGTTGGGTTGGGTCCTGGAGTCACGTGGCTTGCTGGCTCCATGTCAGGGCGCCTTTTGCCAGGGTCGCTCTACCACTGATAATCTTGTGTCCATCGAGTCTGCCATCCGAATAGGCTTTTCCAGACGGCAACATCTGATTGCAGTCTTTTTTGGCTTACGTAAAGCATACGACACGACTTGGTGGCGTCATATCCTTGCCACATTGTATGAGTAGGGTCTCCGGGGACCACTCCCGATTTTATCCAAAACTTCCTGTCACTCCGTACTTTCCATGTCCAAGTTGGTGACTCCCATAGTTCCATCCATATCCAGGAGAATGAATCCCACAGGGCTCTATATTGAGTGTCTCTCTATTTTTAGTGGCCATTAACGGTCTAGCAGCGGCTGTCGGGCCCACCATCTTGCCTTCTCTTTGTGCAGATAACTTCTGAATTTCATACTTTTGCTCCAGTACTGTTGTTGCTGAGCGGCGCCTCCAGGGAGCCATCCAGAAGGCGCAGTAATGGGCTCTAGCCCACGGCTTCGGGTTTTCAGCCGCAAAGTCGTGTGTCATACACTTCTGTCGTTGTCGCACTGTTCATCTGGAACCCATACTTTATCTTAATGACGATCCACTCTGTAGTGGAGACATATCAATTCCTAGGACTGGTTTTCGACGCTCAGTTGACTTGGCTCCCCAATCTTAGTTAGCTTAAGCAGAAATGCTGGCAGCGCCTCATTGCTCTCCGTTGCCTGAGCAACACCAATTTTGGCGCAGATCGCTGTACGCTGCTGCAGCTCTACAGAGCCCTTGTCCGATCCCAAATTGACTATGGGAATGTGGTTTATGATTCTGCAGCGCCTTCAGCATTTCATTTACTCGACCCTGTGCACCACTGCGGGGTTCAATTGGCGACAGGAGCTTTTAGGACGAGTCTGGTGACAAGCGTACTGGTGGAGGCTGGTGACCCTCCACTGCAGATCAGACGTGCTTAACTGCTCGCCAGTTACGCAGCAAACATTCATAGTTCCCCTGAGCATTCGACTTACTGTCTCGTTTTCCTGCCCGCAGCAGTGCATCTCCCACATCGACGGCCGAGATTGGGGCTAACGATTGCGGTTCATCTGCAGACCCTTCTCTCCGAACTGGAGTCCTTCCCTTTACCACCTCTACTTGCCGTCCGTTCACGTACGCCTCCATGGAGTACGCCTCGGCCGCAGCTTTGCCTTGACCTTTTGCATGTCCCTAAGGAATCCGTTAATTCCGCCGCTCTCCGCTGTCACTTCCTCTCGATTCTTGACGTGTTTCGGGGCTCTGAAATGGTTTACACCTACGGCTCAATAGCTGATGGTCACGTAGGCTTCGCATATGTTCATGGAGGACATGTTGAGCAGCACTCCTTGCCAGTTGGCTGCCGTGTTTTCACTGCAGAGCTGGCGGCCATATCTCGTGCTCTTGAGTACATCCGCTCATGCCCTGGAGAGTAATTTCTCATGTGTACTTACTCATTGAGCAGCCTACAAGCTATCGACCTGTGCTAACCTCGCCACCCTGTGGTAGCGTCCATTCATGAGGCCATCTATGCCCTGGAACAGTCCCACCATTCTGCGGTGTTTGTGTGGACCCCAGGACACGTCGGAATCCCCGGCAACGAACTTGCCGACAGGCTGGCCAAACAGGCGACACGGAAACCGCTTCTGGAGATAGACATCTCCGAAGCTGACCTGCGTTCTGTCTTACACCGCAGGGCTTTCCGGATTTGGGAGACGGAATGGCATAACAGCACGCACAAACAACTGTGTGTCATTAAGGAGACAATGAATATGTGGAAGTCTTCCATGCAGGCCTCTCGCAGGGAATCAGTTGTCCTCTGCCGGCTCCGCATTGGCCATACGTGGCTAACGCATGGTTACCTACTCCGTCACGAGGACCCACCTCAGTCTCGCTGTGGCTTGCAAATGACAGTCGTCCGCCTCTTGCTGGACCGCCCACTTTTAGCCGCTCTGCGGCAGACTTTTAATTTTCCCAGCATCTTGCCTTCGGGGTTAGGCGACAATGCCTTTACAGCAGCTGTAGTTTACGTTTTATTCGTGAGAGTTGGTTTTATACTTCTGTGTAGGTTTTAGCGCATCTCCTTTGTCCCTCTGTGTCCTCCACCCTAGTGCTTTTATGGTGGAGGTTTTAATGTGTTGCAGAGTGACTGGCTTTCCCTTTTTATTCACGTGGTTGGCCAGCCACTGTAATCTGCTTTCATGGTTTACTCCCTTCCGTTTCTATCGTCTCTCTCTTGTTTTCTTGTTCTCTTTAGTTCGTTTTAGTATTCGTTGCCTTCCCGTCGTTCTTGTGGCTTTTCCTTTCTTTCCGTTTTGTGTTGTATGTTTCGGCCGTTTCATTCTCACCCTTGTGGCATTGTTTTATTAGGGAAAAGGGACCGATGATCACGTAGTTTGGTCCTTTCTCTCTTTAAACCTACCAACCAAGCAACCATCAGTGATCTGTCGGGAAGGCCGTTGGCATATTTGACGACTACGCTGGACTTCACATTTAGCGACGAGGCGTAAGAAGAACCCAGAGCCTGGCTGCCATTAATTTTATTTTGTTGTGGGCTTCTGTGTTTTGCTGGCACCTTAATTCTGCCTTGTCTTTTCTTTGCAGGGGTGTGTTTACATGTTTTAGGAGTATCTTGTAGTGTTTTTGCTAATCCGTGTTTTCAGGCGGGCGTTGCAGAAACTTTCTTTGCTTGTGTGCTTCTTTTCCTTGCTTGCATTGTTTGTTTATTGCATTTGTCTATTCTAGTATGAACAATCCACCCCTCCCACCCCCTGCTCAGGTGCCACAGCTGCAACCGGTAGACAATGCAGACCCAGCAGGTCGCCACGCTGCTAAACGTGGTACAGCAGCTACTCACCAGTGAGGCCGCCAATACAATGCAACAGGCAACAACTGTGGCTCCGACGGTCATACCAGCTTCACACCAGTCTAACAAAAAATTCGAGGACTGGCTCGGGTGGTAGCAATAGTTCATAACGTACCAGGTACTGTGAAACTACATTACTTTACGTACATGGTAGGAAGTGCAGTCTTCCGCCTCGTACAGAATTTGTTCCCTAACGCCACTCCGAGTGAACTTTCCTATGATCAGGCTGAAGATGCGCTAACTAACTATTACGATCAACAAGTGAATGTGGTGGCAGCTAGGTGCCAATTCTTTAATTGCAAGAGAAGGTCAGAACAATCTTATCGCGTTTGCACCTTATGACGAAGAAATGAAAATTCAGATGCGCTTGTCGTGCTTTATATTGAGATGAAATGCCGCGTGATGTTATCATGTACAATGTAACTAATATCAGAGAACAGGTTTTGAAACAGCCAGACCCATCATTTCAGCACTCAGTACAAATTGTAGGTCAGTACGATTCAGGTGCCGCAGCGGCCGATACATTTGAGCAGACACCAATTTGTCATCCCTTGCTTACGACCTGCATAGATAGCAACAGCCCCCCTGCACCACCCCGCGTAAACAGTTCCGTACACAGGCGAAGAGAATTAAGTCGTGCACACGGTGCTATTCACGTCACAAACGCCAAGATCTCCCATCCAGGCAAGCACAGCGTTAAGCTTGTGGCAAGCAAGGTTACGTAAATCCGTATGTTTGCAACGGAACAAACAAGAACTCTGCTCACTTACAAAAATCTCGTCACAAGGCCCATGTGATCAATGCAAGCATGCTACAGGCTTCAGCAAAACTAGCCAGCAAACAATTTCATCAAAGCTACACCAGTTCATCAAACTTTTTATTTGCATATTAGTGGAAGACGGGTGAAATTTCAGTTGGACACGGGTACCTCTGTTACATTGCTGAATTGTGTAACACATATGAACTGTTAGGCTCCCCACAACTATCTAAAGCTAGCACGCAACTGACGGCTTAGAATGGACAAGACATACCAGTTGTCGGAAAATGTACTTTGCTTGCCATGCATCGCTCGCACACGCGAATTGTGACTTTCATTGTGCTACAATCACGCGATTATGAGAATATATTTCGCCTTGATGCGTTTGATTTGTTGGGATTTCAAATTCAGGACAATGTGTTGTCAGTGACTGCACTCAATGCCAAAGACAGTGTAGCTCGCTTGCTGAAAGAGTTCCCTGAAGGTTTAGACAAGTCTGCAAGTTTCGTTGCACATACTAGTAAGAAAGACAATGAGCAGCCGAAAATTTGTCGGGCCAGAACTGTTCCCATTGCGTTACGGGATAAAGTCGCTGCTGAACTTAAAGAATTGCAAGACAGCGAAGCTATAGCGCCTGTACAAGCTAGTCGATGGGAAAGTCCATTGGTTTTGTTCCCCAAACCTTCAGCTCGCATTAACCTCTGTGCTGACTGTAGACTTAGTCAACCCACAAACTGTCATTAATATTTATCCATTGCCATGCCCAGAGGATCTCATGGACAAATTAAGTGCTGGTCGCCACTTTTTAAAAATTGATTTGCGCGACGTGTCTTCAAATACCACTAGATGAAGAATCTCAAAAAGTGCGTGATTATTTCGGTATTTGCCTTTGCCTTTGACAGTGCTTCCGCACCCGCCATTTTCCGACGGTATTTGGAACAGCTGACTGCACAAGTGCCCAACTGTTCAAACTACTTGGACGATATTATCGTAGCAGGTCGTACACGTGAAGATCGTATTGCAAATTTACATGGTTTGTTTCGTTTGTTAGCTGCTCCAGGACCAAATTGTAGACTGGATAAGTGTAGCAGTGTCTTGGTGATGTCATAAACAGTCACGGTGTAAATTTTCTACAATCACACTTGTTAGCCATACGTGGCCTGTCAGTTCCACGCAATGCCACAGAACTGCAGTTAGTCTTAGGAGAAATGAACTATAATATTCGGTTCATACCGAATGCTGCACAAATCGCAGCTCCTTTGCATCGCTTGTGTCGAAAGAACATCCCCCTTTGTTTGGACCTATGAGTGCCAACACGCTTTCCAAAAACTGAAAGAAGCATTGCTCAGTGATCGACGCTTGGTTCACTTTGACTCTGACAAACCAGTTGTGTTGCAAGACGACGCTTCCTCTTACGGAATAGGTGCAGTGCTTTCGCACAGAATTGGTGACAAAGATAGGTCTATTACTTTCGCACCATAAGTGTTGTCCAAGGCTCAGTGTAACTATTCACAAGTAGGGAAAGAGGCATTGGCCATCGTGTATGGCAGAAAATTCTGCTTAGTAACGGATCACAAGCCATTGCAGTTCTTGTTGCATCCAGCGCGAACCGCTCAAAAGCTGCAAAGATAGGCTTCGTTGTTGTCTCAATCCCAGTGCGAGATTGTGTATCGGACTACAGCTAAACATGGTAATGTGGACTCACTTTCACGTCTTCCGATTAGCCCTGATACGGACTTTGACGGGCACCTCGCTTCAGCCTGGAACCGCGCGACCGCTACGGTCGCAGGTTCGAACACTGCCTCGGGCATGGATGTGTGTGATATCCTTAGGTTAGTTAGGTTTATGTAGTTCAAAGTCTAGGGGACTGATGACCTCACATGTTAAGTCCCGTAGTGCTCAGAGCCATTTGAGCCGGCCCCTCCCGCCGGAGGTTAGAGTCTTCCCTTGGATATAGGATTGTGTGTGTATGTGTGTGTGTGTGTGTGTGTGTGTGTGTGTTGTTAGCATAAGTGAGGTTAAGCTAGTTTAAGTAATGCGTAAGTCTAGGGACCGATGAACTCAGCAGTTTGGTCCCTTAGGAATTCACACACATTTTAACATCTTTGAACAGACTTTGACGCTTCTGAGTTGCTTGAATCCTTTCCTCTGAACTATAGGAAAATTGCAAAGGTTACGGAAGCTGATTCAGATCTGCACATTTTGCTAAAATACATTCGCACACCTTGCGCTCGCTCATTGCCTAGACCCTAGGATAAACAACTCCGTATTGCGCCGATACTTTGCTCGTCGGCATAGCCTTGCTATATAGAAAGGAGTGATTCTTGTTCAGAATGGCAGTGGACAGTGACATGCGTTGATCCCAAAGCTTTACAAAAAGAAGTGTTGCAGTTGCTTCACCAAGGACACTGGGGGATTGTTCGTACGAAACAGCGCGTCGACACTGTGCTTGGCAGGGTGTGGGCACCCAAATAGAACACATGACGTCACAGTATCACACGTGTGCGCAAAGTCACTCCGCTCAGCCACAAAAATTCTCTGCTTGGCCTAAGTCGCAATCACCATGGCAACGTGGGAACATAGACTTTGCGGGACGTTTTTGAAACACTCTTACAGCAAGTTTCCTTTTGCTGTGGCAATGAACTCGACAAGGCCACGTAGCACAATTCAGGCGTTGCCCTCTATTTTTTGCCTCGGAGCTTTGTCTGAAATGACTGTGTTGAACAACGGCAGTAAGTGAAACGCCTTGTTAAATCCGCAGGACAGAAAAGGTGGTTGGAATTGTGGAAAGGGGCCAAAAATGAGCGGGTGTCAGTTACACTCTAACACACACAACTTTAGTTGTCCAAACATTACTGTGCAAATTTCCGAGGTTAACTATCGACTGAAAATGTCACACAATCTTATGGCTTCAGGGCACAACTTCTTTAATTTTTAAACCGGCTGAAGGCCCAAGATTTAAAAACACAACTACAATAAATTTTCAGTGGCAGAAGGCCCAAACCTTTATGCTTAAATAATATTAAAAGAGGAGGCTGAAGGCCCAAACAATCTAAGACTTAATAAGTAAGGAATTTTAAATTTAACACGGATGGAAGTCCATGATTGAAAAACACAATTCAAAAGGCAGAAGGCCCATTATTTAAAACCCAACTAAAAGCATACAAACTTAAGCCATCGGCTATGAGCCATTAAAATACACAATCAATCACCAATGAGAAAAGTCAGCACAGCCAGCGGCACTGAGAAGTTTCCGGGGTCGGTCTGCACTTGAAATATTAACGTTCGCTTAGGAGAGACAGGTAGTCGGGGCAACTATATCTGATCCGCCGGTAACCCAACCAAGAGACAGTCAACGGACCCACCGACAAGACGACTTCCGTTCCAACCGACCAGTACACAAGGAACTCCAAAGCCAAAACGTAAAAGGCGTAGCCGCCCACAACCAAGTATGCATAAGCTATCAAAACTACACATACATGTTGGACAGCGACAACACGGTGTGGAAAGGTTCAAATGGTTCAAATGGCTCTGAGCATTATGGGACTTAACATCTGTGGTGATCAGTCCCCTAGAACTTAGAACTACTTAAACCTAACTAACCTAAGGACATCACACACATCCATGCCCGAGGCAGGATTCGAACCTGCGACCGAAGCAGTCGCGCGGCTCCGGACTGAGCGCCTAGAACCGCGAGACCACCGCGGCCAGTGGAAAGGACACTACCTGAATTTTATGCCAGCGGCCAGGACCGGTAACCGGAACGCTAACGGCCACAAGGCAGAAAATCCGGCTGGTGGACTTGGACTTCAAATAACGAAAATACAATTAAACTCCACCTGATAGTGGCCAAACTTTCACCAACTCGAACATTCACTGTTGCTCACGGGAATATCCCCAACAGCCAACCATGAAAACCAACGGCACAATGTGAACCGACTGTCTTCGGTAATTAAATAACCACTGAACTTTAATGTCCTGGGTCGGTGAGCCACGAACCTCGTAGCAATCGGAACAGCTCCCACACACTCCGACACTGCGTGTAGACCGCCAGTGGGCCCGGCCCACTGCGCCGCGCGGAGATTTCCTGGCTGATCCACACCAACCGACCGACTGCTCGCACACCAGCACGGAGACAGCACTAAAATAACTGAGCAGTTGAGATCACAAGCTACTCACAATTTCACAAAGACTAAGACGAAGATCGCAACCAATGCTAAAAGCAGTGACCGAGCAATGACACGGCCGAACCACAAGTAAGCGACCAGCGAGCAAATACACGTCGACTGGTAAGACGACCAACCGACGACCAACCGACGATCGACCGAGACCGTCCCCAGTTCAAGTCATGTGTGCCGGCGACGGTCGGGGGAGTCACGGCTATCCGAGCCTCACTACTGCTCCAATCCGACTGACTTCCGTCGCGTCCCAACTCTACGACTGCCAGGTCCGAACTGCACTGCAGGCGCGTTCCTACTCGCAGCACGACAGACGTGAACCGGGAAGTAATAGCAGACAACAATGATAATGCGGCAGGGCTATATCGGTAAGCGCTGCTGCTGCCGCTCACGGGCAGGCAAAGAAACAACTCAGTGACAACAGAAATTGAAACTAACATACCGAGGTGGCGGTATTGTTAAAATAAAGAAAGAAAAGAAAAAAAACAGGATGTAAAATCCGAGGTGAAGCGAACACGAGCCGCCCACGGCTCACTCAGTTCACGTCAAATGAATTTGAAACATTCTGTGAACGCAACCCAGTGGCATACAGCATCTAACTAGTGCACCGTCCCATCCACAGTCAAACGGCGAAGCGGAACGTTTTGTCAGAACCCTCAAGCAGCAGACTGATAAGCTTCGCTCCACACACACTAGGATCAAGCATTGCAACTGTTTCTCGCCTCTTATCGTTCGCATCCACGAGATGGACCATCGCCGGCGGAATCGTGTCACAGCCGCCACCAGCGGACACCGCCCTACCTGTTCCACCCTCCTCTGAGCCCGGCGCCGAAGGAAGGTCGCAAGTGCCGTTTCGTGCCGTGTGTTATTGTCTTTTACAGGGTTCTTAGCCGCAGCAGATGGTGGGCGCGAGGCGAGACCCTTCGTCGACTTGGCGCATGCGTGTACCTCATTTCAGGCCCAGACGGATTGCAGCGCCGACATCACAATCAGTTTCGCCACTGACATGTGTACGGTGATCCTTCCGTGCTTCTTCCCCCAGATTCACGTATCACGAAGACGGCGCGGCCACAGCAGCCGCCAGACGGTGTCATCACGACAACGCGGGACGTCCCCACGGAGACGGAGCCTTCGCCTCCTCCGCCTCGTCTCGTCCTACCGGTGGACCTGGAGCCGCCGGCGCCGCAGCAACCGACGCCTTCTACATCTTGCTATGGGCCTCAGGAGGTGGATGCGTACGCTTCTTGAGGTTTTTCGGGCACGTTTCCACCAGAGCGAAAACCGGGGGGTGGGGTACGTCTGGAGGTGACGTTCCCTGCAGCCACAGCTTCCAGCCCATCAGGACGTCAAGGCGTTCACGCTCCCGACTGGTCGCGGCCCAGTTGAAGAGTTCAAGATTAGCGAGTTCGATAGCAGCATTGACACTAGTTACTTTGCTTGTAGAATCTATGTAACACAGACTTGGGAATCGTTTATACTGAACAACATTGCTTATTTTTCATGTCACCCTTTGCTTGCGACACTTCTGTGAAACTGACAAAGTGTTGTAATCTTTCCTCTTGTAATAAAACTTATTAATACGATTTCTTTGAATGTTGTCTAGCGATCCGATAATGAAGCTTTCCTAGACACCCATATTTGACGACGAGGTTGGATTTAACATCTTCTGAACAGCACGTTGCAAGGCATCCGAGATATTCTCAGTAATGTACGTGTCTGGGGAGTTTGGTGGACAGTGGAAGCGTTTAAACTCAGAAGAATGTTCCCGAAGCCACTATGAAGCAATTCTGGACGTGTGGGGTGTCGCATTGTCCTGCTGGAATTGCCAAAGTCCGTCGGAATGCACAATGGACACGAATGGATGTAAGTGATCAGACAGAATGCTTATATATGTGTCACCTGTCAGAGCCGTATCTAGACGTATCAGGGGTCCCATATCACTCCAACTTCACACGCCCCACACCATTACACACCCTCCACAAGGTTGAACACTCCCTTGCTGACATGCATGGTCGATGGATTCATGAGGTTGTCTCCATATCCGTACGTGTCTATCCGCTCGATACAATTTGAAACGAGACTCGTCCGACAAGGCAACATGTTTCCAATCATCAACAGTCCAATGTATATGCTGACGGGCCCTAGCGAGGCGTAAAGTTTTGTGTCGTGCAGTCATCAAGGATAGACGAGTGGGCCTTCGGTTCCAAAAGCCCATTTCAATGATATGGTGACCCGGCATTGAAATCTGCAGCAGTTTGCGGAAGGATTGCACTTCTGTCACGTGGAACGATTCTCTTCAGTCGTCGTTGGTTCCGTTCTTGCGGTATCTTCTTCTGGCCACAGTCATGTCGGAGATTTGATGTTTCATCGGATCCCTGATATTGACGGTACACTCGTGAAATGGTCGTACGGGAAAATCCCCACTTCATCACTACTTCGGAGATGCTATGTCCTATCACTCGTACGCCGACTATAACACTACGTTCAAACCCAATTAAACCTCGATAACCTGCCACTGTAGCAGCAGTAACCGATCTAACAACTGTGCCAGACATTTGTTGCCTTATATAGGCGTTGCTGACCGCAGCGCAGTATTCTGCCTGTTTATATATCTCTGTATTTGAAGACGCATCCCTATACCAGTTTCTTTGGTACTTCAGTGTACAAAAAACATAAATACACTCTAAGACCAAAAAACGACGCATCACGAAAGATTTATGCAAATTCGTTAAAAATTTATATGTATACACGTATCGACGGACAATGCAAAATTGTAAACTTTAGGGAAAAGCGAAATTTCAGGGCGCAGCTGACACGTACTGTAAACGGGGGACATGTCGATTCCACGGTATTAGGCCACTGCTAATTTCATTCCACGTACTCAGTTGCACAGTAACATCGATGACACCCGCGTTGACAATGTATGCTGATGTCAGTAAATGAGAGAAGTGCAGGTGGGCTCAACGAAGGCAATTAGAATAATCGGTAAACTTCTCGACGTTTGAATAGGAACAATGCCAGTAATGTGGATAAAATGGAGAGTAATTTTAAGCAGCGCAATCACAAAGAGAGCGCAAGAGACATAAAATATGTTGGGTTATCCGCTAATGATGATATTGGGCTGAAATGGATTTCTCGAAACTAAAAATGGTGTTCCAGCGGTAGTCACAAAATTTGTCTGCAAACGCAAAAGTCCTTTGGTGAAGAGGGCTCGAATTACAGCAGGCGAAAGGCGGAAAAAGTGAGAATCAAAAGATATCCAAACCGGCGAGGTAAATATTGTATGTGACAACGGCAACAGAGTTGTACCTTGCGGATGAAGAGTGTAGTGTGAAAAAAATTGTGTATAAATAAGGGTCTTTCCATGTGCAGTTGTTAAGATTTTACGTTTTGCATAATGTAATGATGAATTGAAATTGTATGTGATAAAGTAGGGAGGCACAATTTAATACAAGAAGGGGGTATATATTGGTTGTGCAATTCTTGGTGCGCGGAGGTCGGCAGACCAAAATTAATTTCATTATTTGTATAAGAGAGGAATCAACTGTTCTGTTCATAAGACCTACAGATGAAATTTCAAGGGGTGTCTTAAATGTGTTACTTTTACTAGATCTAATTTTCTTGTGATAACTGTTTGCACAAAAACTGGTGTGAAGAGGTCAGCAGACATCACTAAAATTTTAATAGTTTGTGAGAGTAGAACATGTAGTAGTAGTAGCAGTAGTAGTAGTAGTAGTAGTAGTAGATCATAGCCAGCGTCACCCCACTCTGAATTGCTGCCAAATTTATTTAAGATGGCGAATCCAATCGTAAACGCATCGATAACTTTATTTTTGAGTTCGGCTAGGACGAAATATGTCTTGCAGAGTGCTACATCAATCAGCAAATGACTTATCCAATTCATACCACCCCCGCCCTCTCCGCCCCTCCCCCCCCCCCCCCCCGGACATTCGCCTTAGTAGTGTGACATTGTGACATTATCTGTTACAACAGCGTCACTCTGCACTACGTGTGAAATCGGCTGACAAGTGTGTCTATCTACGGCACGCCTCAGTTATGAAGTTACACGTCCTGGATACTGCGCTACCCCTTGCATTGGAGAGCGTGAGTCATTGGTTGTCGAGCCTAGAATCCGCATACAATGATGTAAACTTCCCACGTCTGCATAGTGTACATGGTGATGATTTGGAGCAGTAACTTTGTTTGCACATGAACGCAGAATCAAAACAGAACCTGTACAGGTGCGAAGAAGGAGAAGAAGAAGAAGAAGAAGAAGAAGATAAAGAGTCTGATGATTGTTTTTAATACTGCACCTGATGTATGAAATGTAAATAAATAATGTATGTATATATAATCTCAAACAGTGTTCGTGTTTTATTTCATACCTCTCTCACCATAGTCCAAGTACTACACTTATTAATATCATTATTTTCAATTCTACACCTATATCATGCCCCCCTCTCTTCACCGTCATTGAATGAATGATGAAGTGACTTTTCACGGGCAAAATAAATAGCTCATTTCTCTACTAGCCAATGTAGCTAAGTTGGTTAAGTGATGCAGCTATAGTGGCTACACATACTATTGCCAGCCTTACAAGTTTATATATGCCAACTACATGTCAGTACCTGACGCAGTGTCATGGCTGGGTGGGTGAAACATCATCACCACAAGAACTTTCTCATTGTAGGTCCATCCAAATGTGACAAGGCTTATGTCGTCATGGTGTCGGCCGTGCTGGCCGAGCGGTTCTAGGCGCTTCAGTCCGGAACGACGCGACTGCTATGGTCGCAGGTTCGAATCCTGCCTCGGGCATGGATGTGTGTGTTGGCCTTAGGTTAGTTAGGTTTAAGTAGTTCTAAGTTCTAGGGGATTGATGGCCTCAGATGTTAAGTCCATTTGAACCATTTTATGTCATGACGCTGCTAACACATGTAGATGGAGTCCGATTTGAACATGTTTCCGTATTGTCAAAAACAACATTTCAGCCCAAGTATGAGCCATTACAGGAGACATCGCGCGCTATAAAAGGTGTTACGTACACGACGTTCAGCGAAAGCAGTGATATCCTCCCACCTGAAAAAGCAAAGTCAAACACTATATTCGTATTTGACGATGTTCCTGTGGAAAACCAAGAGCAAACTCGAAAATATTTCTGTTGCAGTCGTCATATGGGTGCTGAAATATTTTATGTAGGAAAAACATATTCCAGATTCCGGAAACCGTTGGTTAGGGATAATTAGAACCTCATTATTACCTTGAGAAAAGAAAATCTGAATTTAAAACACATTTACCATGCACATGTACTAACTGACATGTTGTTCAATGATTTTCTTAAAATATGTGCTGATTGCTGGAATCATTCACAGTATGGGTTTGTCGTTATTGATAAAACAAGAAAATTGAATGATGGTTGGTACAAGCGAAACTTCCAAGAGTTTCTGTGTATATCACCTGGTAAGAGAGGTGAGTACATGATTATACGCTGCACCATGGACAAATTCTGGTACACGTCTAGCTCTCAACCCGAGAGGATGGGTGTACGCAGACAGAACACTCGCTTGTACATGGATTCAAGCTATTGGGCATAAAGTTGGAGGTATGAGCAGGGAGCTAGAAACGTATTACCAGACTGTTCTGTGAATGGTCATTGAATTAAATGAGGTAATTAATGAAATCGGTAAGAAAGTAACCGACTTAACTGAAAAGATCGAGGCTATTGAGGGGAAATTAAATATAGAGGTCTTTGTTGTTGAGAAGGGGAGAAGGCAGATAACAAGAGGAACAAGAGCGGATGTGTAAAGTCTCAGGCTATAGAGACGTCTGAGTAGTATACACTGAGATGTCATCGAAGCAGAAAGTCATTCAAGCGCGGGAAGCCATTCGAGAGAAATTACGGTTATTAAGGTTAGGGCATATGGATCGACAGCAAACACCAAGACAGGCCTTTAAGCCGTTTACTGTATTTCACAGGCAGCTCTTGGCAATAACAAAACCACGTGATAACGATGGAGTTGCATTGACGAATTCATTATCCGTCACGTCCCTGGTTAGATAGACAGAACATTTGGCGTTAGCAGGGGAAGACTGCACATGTTGGGCACGCAGCATATACACGTAACTGATGACACAGCACAGATTGGTGATAACGGTTTGAGAGGACACCTGGGTTTATAAATCTTATTTTCCTAAGACCCACCAAGAAGAACTATAAATTATTCAGTTACTGATAGGGAAATGTACCGAGAAATACTGCATTTGACTGATGTACATAAGATCAGCAAAAATCTTGAGCAACAAGAAATATAAAACCATTATAAAACCAATACCTAATGACGAAAACAAAAACAAGAACAATAACAGTAACGGCGATGGTATTGACATTGTGCATAAAGCAGTGATGCCACAGTATATATATTATGACGACCCCGACGAGAGAATAGATCGACTATGACTACTAATGGCATCAGCTGCTGCAGGTTATACAGCTCATTCGGATGAGGCCGTTTCAATAATTTATGAGCTTGGAGAGAGAGACATCATCGAATAAGTGTGGAGACAGTAGTTCAAGAACTTCACAAAGCAGCACTCAAAACGTGCCCTCGTAAGCATGTTATGATTGAAGGTTTGGGTGACTTACGGCAGGCTGATCTTATATATATCAGGGAATATTCACATAAGATTAATGAATTAAAATATATTTAAATGTTTATTCATACAAACTCCTAACCTGCCTGGGCATTACCTGTTAAAACAAAAACGGGTAGAAAGCTCGCGAATGTGTTTGAGTGCTTGCTGCATACAGGGACGAATCGATCCCCAGACAACCTCAAAACCGATCACGGTGGAGAGTTTTACAATAGGTTTTCCAAGATCGTGATGCAGCGGTAAGGAATACGTTACAACATTCACCTACCTGAAAGCAAGTATCGTGGAGCGTCTGAAAAGAACAATAAAAGGTCAAATGTGAATGCGTTTTAATCTTCGCGTATCATACAAATGGACAGATATCCTCCAAGAAATAATTGCTCAGTATTATCGACCCAAACATACCACAATAAAAATCAGACATCGATGTTCGTGATGCCGTGGACTATCACATTAAAATGCCGGATTCTTGCAAACAGAAATTTAATCTAGATCGTTTGTTAGGTATCTCAAAATATAAGAAAGAATTTCAGAAATCATATCTACCGAAGTGGTCAACAGAGATATTTACAGTTTGCACCCAGCGGGGTCAGGGATTTTCACCTGCCTCGAGATGACTGGGTGTTTGTGTTGTCCTTATCATTTCATCATCATCCAGGAAAGTGCCGAAATTGGACTGAGAAAACGTTGGGAAATTGTACGGGCGCTGATAACCGCGCTGTTGAGCGCCCCACAAACCAAACATCATCATCATCATACAGTTTGCAAAGTGCAAAGAACGAATCCTAGATCTTACATCTTGAAGGATCGTAAAGGCGAGGAAACTGCAGGTTGCATATACACCGAGGAGTTGCAGAAAAGCTCAGAACCGGATATGTTTCTCGTAGAGAGAGTCATACGACGTCGGGGAAATAGAGCACTAGTCAAATTGCATGGGTTTCCTGCAGCACAAAAGAGATGGATTAATGCTAACGATTTGCACATGCACAGTCCACAACCACCGCAGTAGCATAACATGCGTGCTATGAGACGCATTATAGGAGGAGTGGTATTCGAGACAAGACAAACTGCCACTAGTATTACACATTCCGGGGTATAGCTACTGTGGACATGGAACAAAGATTCGGAAACGCTTGGCACGAGGTGATAAGTGGGTTAATCTGCTCGACGAAGCGTATATAGAACATGACATTGAATATGTAGCAAATAAAGATCTCTCAAGTCATCACATCGGAGAGAGGATTTTAGCAGATAAGGCTAAGGCGATACGGAAAAGAAAGGATATTGGTGTACATCACTGCATGCAGCATTTGCAGTTTAAGAGTGATGAACTCCAAGCGAGTTATGAATGCTGCACGTTGTGCAGTAAACAAGAAAAAGAAGGGTGAAAGCAGAGCTGTTTGAAGAACTGTATCCTGACAGCGAAGTATGAAGCTAAAACCGCTCTGAAAGGCGCGAGAAGAAGAAGAAGAAAAAGAAGAAGAAGAAGAGAAGGAGGATCCCTTAAAGCTCCTCTAATTCTACCAATACCCAAGACGTCTGGTGTTTTCTTGTTCCTCATCCCCGCACTCTCGGCGGTAGGTTCCCTCGCTCGTGGTGCTGCAACTGTTGCTCGAACAGTCAAGAACGCGCAGAACTCCGAAGCGCAGTTAGAAGGGGCAAGAAGACATAACCACTTGATGGAAGCCAGAGCCATCGGGAAAGGACTATACTTGAAATCGTACGGGAAAGGACTTGATGTATCCATAAATTAAAGGAAAGTCCGTTAGCAGTCCTACAGGATCACAAATGCTGCTCTTCTCAAGTTTGTTAGAAAAAATTCAACATTCCGAGATTCCATGATGTGTTTATGCGGGATACATTACCGAAGACTATGTGGAAAACTGATGAATGTGCCATTGTAAATTTACATGTTGCTGAAGGTCCTGGCACCCACTGTGTGTCACACGCCATGATAAATGCGGATACGTCTACTATTTAGGCTCATTTGGTGACCTGTAACCGCCAGAATGAATACAGCGATACTTCACTCACAGAAGACGTGCGCTCTACAATTATCGGAGCTATTAAGACTTTAATACATACCTCTGTGGACATCTGTGCATCATGTTTCTCTTGACATTCACAAAGAAAAAGAAGCATGCTACTATATAAGGAGGAGCTTAAAATATTCCTTCATCAGTTGAGGTTGAGATGTAATGTCGTACACTTTGACGTTAAAAGAACGATCATCTGTATTGCGTGCAAATTACTTCCCTCCAGTTGATTTGAGCATTGGTGTTTGAAGTATTGCATTGATTGGACTGGAGCCGTACAACGGTATCCCAAATATCACTGAGACTTACAACAAACTACGTCTGGATATTAATGGTGAAAAAGGCATTGTGGAAATAGAACCGGGCGCATACGATATCGACGATTTAAACGAAGTCTTAAAATAGTCTGGAAAAGTTATTGAGCTGCATGCAAACATCAATACACTTAAATATGAAATAAGGACTGAAAATGCAGCGATTGACTTTAACCAGAAAGGTTCAATAGGGCCTATGGGGTTTCACAAACTGACATGTTTTGAAGAAAGACCCAAGTAAATATTACAAGTCAGATCAGGCTGTGGATATACTGCCTGTCAGCACAATCGGAGTCGAGTGTAACGTTGCAACGAACTCCTATCTCAACGACCGTCTGATGCATATTATTTACGGATTCTTCCCTTGAGTTGCAACGCGGTACAAGATTGTTGAAACTCCTTCCATTGCAATATACCTTCCAGTGACAGTTCAGTTGGAGTAGCGTATTGTGGATCAGAATAATCAAGTTGTTGACTTTCGTGGTGAGGAAATCATTGTACGATTACATCTAAGCCAAGATCGGCGCACAGTACAAAATCACTGCACGCAATCCATAGCACGTCACTTCGTGTGAACTACGAGTTGGCTTGAAACCTCGCAATGATGACCTCACTCAGTATAACAAGTTCAGAAGAGTGTGATGAGCGAATTATACGTCAGAAATACTTCTCGCATAAACCTGACATTTCAACCACATTTAACAAGAATGATGAAATTATGATTTTCCTCCAGCACCAAGAAGCGCTGACGCTTCCATGCAAGAGTTTCATGTATTTGGAGGAGTCATTCAACGAAACCAACGGCGGGTACAGTGGGAGCCAAGCTTACACGTAACGCCTTAGTATCCCTGTATCAAGAGATACGCTATGAACGCAATTGGTCTGAGATCGACCGTGCACAGAATGTGGCATAACATCAACTCTTAAAACATATGTCTCTACATCAACCACGGATTTCAATGCCTTAGAAAATGCGGGATGATTCATAGACGATCCGGAGGATAGAGCTGTTGCAGAGTACAAGCGATTTACTGCATGCATTCCTCTAAAAATGCTTATGGTTTACTTTTAGGACATGAGACAGATTACTGTAAATGCTAAACAGGAACTCACTCTGGTACGGAGTGCAACGGATAATTACTCGTACATTAAAGGAGCTCAAGAGGAGAATATGATCACAATTAGCAAGATAATATGGAATATACCCCACATCAGTGTATCAGACGAGGAGCGTTTGAAGCTTTTAAAAGACCTGAATTCCGGTACATTTCTATCACTAGGATTTCTCTCTTGGGAGGTTTTCGAGTAGCCAGTGTTACCGACTGCAAGCAGACAAACATGGGGTATTAAAACCTGCTCACATCTACAGACGTCTAGATTCATCATACTTGATTTTCAGACTGACAAAAGCGGGAATATATCTAATGATTCCACTGCATTCGACAACTGCAAGCTAACTAACGCCAGAGTCTGCGTGAATTCAGAATTCTACCCATATGCAGTGTGCGATTTGTGCTTTTACCAGGGGGGGGGGGGATGTGTTAGGGGTTTAGTATAATTATATATGTTACTAGCTTGGACCGTGGCGTTACCCATGGTTAAACAGTTATTTATAAATAGATGTTAATGCCGAAACTCACTGTTCACACGTATGCACTATCAGAAAAGCCATCCCTTGTTATATCTCTAAAAGTACATTATAGGTAAAGCTTATTTACAAAATCATCTACATACAGGTATACGAGGGAATTCAAAAAGTAAAGGCACATTTGTGAAAAGCTGTACTTATTCTGATGATAGGAGAAAATGCATTATTTTTCTAAGTAACCTCCCTGGACTTCAATGCAGTTTTCCCGACATTTTACGAGTTTTTTTTTTATTTCATCAGAAAATACGTTCTTCGGTTGCATCGGTGACCACTTTTGCACCGCAGCAATGGCGTCTTCATCACTTTCAAATCTTCTTCCCTGCAGTGCTTTCCGTTAAGGGTCCAAACATGTGAAAATTGCTTCGAGCCAGGTCTGGACTGTATGGTGGATATTCCAGCACCTCGAATCTCAACTCTTTTATTGCGTTGGCTGTCCGTTTGGCAGAATGTGGGCGAGCGTTATCTTGCTGCAGGATGACACCTATTCACAGTTTTCCACGACGTTTGGATCTGATTGCAGGTTTTAGTTTCGCACGCAACACATCACATCCACCATACAATACAGACCTGGCTCTAAAGCCTCGTCTACGCTGGGGCGACGTCTTGAAACATTGTGGCATGCTACGGAAATGTGGCGTGCGTCGTCTTGTAGCATGCTACAGCAGGCAACATCTTACGGCGTATGTTGCATGCGGCAGATTAATTTATACCAAAGCAACAGAATTTGTGCCACACGTGTGTTGGTCTTGCAGTATAATGGATGATAAAGTGATCGCAGCGGCGGCCTACTTGGTACTTGCACATGCAGCTAACAACGGAAATGAAAACCAAAGGAAAAGAAAACGATGTTGGAAGAGGAGAGTATTTAAAGAAAGTCCGCGAAATAGTATCCTAAGAACTAGAAGCAGAAGATGGTGCGTTATTTAGTAATTTTACGAGAATGTCGACTGAAGACTTTAATTACTTACTGCTGTTAACTACACCTCTTATTGTAAAGAAAGATAACAACTGCGAAGACAGTATTTCACCAAGAATTCTATGGGCCATCACATTACGATTTTTAGCCACTGGCGATTTATACAAGTCACTAATGTACTTATTTAAAGTATCATATTCTGCTATTTCCCTCATAGTGCCAGAGGTATGTGAAGCTTTTTCATTAGTGTTGAAGAATTACATAAAGGTATCCACGCAACATTCAATACTGATTTCATTTAAGTAATGTTTTATTGGCATTCTTAAGCAAATTAAAATGGATATTAAAGAACTGTTAAAAACACTTCTTTCTAAAATCGATTGAACAAATTCGTCACAATTATTATTGTCCACATGTACAAATTCACAGCTAGGTTTAGCAACCAATGTTTCGATGCTCGGAGTTTGCTGTTCATACTCCCCTAAGAGCGCTTTAAAAAGAACATTTGAAAATATGTGCTTGACATATGTGGGAGGTACATGTTCTTCAAGAGATACATTGCCGTCATCTTTTGATACTGTGTCATCAGTCTGAAAAAAAATAGGGAAAGTAATGAGTATGTTTTACTTTTCAGATTCCAAAGGATACTGAAGAATGGCAGAAGGTAGCAAGATTTTTCGAAGTGAAGTGGAATTTCCCTCACTGCATAGGGGCCATACATGGCAAACATGTGCAAATTATGTGTCCTCCGAATACTGGAAGTAAAGTGAATACATCAACTACAAAAAAACATTCAGCATTGTCCTTATGGCAATTGTAGACGCAAATTACTGCTTTCAATATGTAAATGTTGGATGTCGCAGGGACAGAAAGAGAGGGAAGGAGGAGATTGACTTAGAGGGGGAGAGAAATTGACCTTAGCGAAGGGGAGAGTGACGGAGGTTGTAGGAGGTGATAGACTAGAAAAGCAGATGGACAGAGAGAAGGGCAGAAGAAGACGGGGAGTGGGAAAAGAAGGAGATGGACATAAGGGGAAGGTAGAGACATCCGGGCAATGCAGAGTTTACTTACCTCATTTATAAAATTAATAAATCTTCATATGTAGTTAATTAACAACTTTGTAAATGATTCATGTAATATACGATACTCAAACTATACTAAAATATGAGATGAATAAAATGTAAAATAAAAATTTTGGTTTTGTTTTGTGCTTAACTTTAACACTCTGAAATTATATGTGAATGTTAATTTGTTAAATCATCGTATTACGACAAAGCCACAGCAAAGTGTGGCCGGTTCAGCTAGTACTAAAGTGTATAATTGTCATTTTAACTTAAAGAGTTTAGTTGAAGAGACGAGATGAATGAGACTGCTCCTGAAGATTCGAGGGTTTGCCTGTTGGTTTGTCAATGGCACTATGGTGCTGAGAAGCAAGGCTTCTCTTATCCACTCTGCTGCAAATTTTTCTACATCGAAGCAATGCAGTGGAGGTCCATTTATTGAAATGAGAAGTAGATTTGAAAGTGTCGGAATTTGTAGGTGATTTCTCTGATCAGTCAGTGTTAAATTCATGGCACTAAATCCGCGTTCACATTCAGCCGTAGATATAGGTATAACTTCGACTGCTTTCAAAAGTTCCTTCACGGAATTGGGCATGTGTTGAGGATTTTCTCTATAGATTCGAATATCTTTAACTAATAACGCACACGTGCATTCACGTAATTTAAAATCCACCTTACCACACAAGCGAGAAATTGACATGCAACATAAAACACCATCATCTGAAGGCCATGTATCTGAATTTAATACGGCTACACCCGAAAAGAAATCCAAGTCCTCAGAGCGGTTTCTTATATTGTCTACCAAAGACTGAAAAAATTTCTTCCGAAATGTCTGAAATCTGTTATATTCATCACAAGTTGGTTCTTTCATTAATACCCCTTTGAATGTGCGCTTTTCCTCCATCTCTTGTACTATCATCCTAATTCGAGGCGTTTTCAGTGTTTCAAGAGTTCGTATAGCCACGTCAATTTCCTGTTTTGCTTTAAGGACTGAACAATTTCTCTTTTGCATAAAGAATGATAATACTTGCAGAACTTCTAGGGCCTCATAAAGCACAACTAATTACATTACAAGCAACCACTTTGTGAGATGTTTTATTAAACCTTCAAATTTAGTTCTCTCCTGAGTTGATCATTAACCATCATGTCTCAGTTTTTCAATAAGATGGACAAGAGAACTGTGACTTTCAAGAAAACCTCGAACAGCATTAAATGAGGAAGCAACCTAACGTACGCGAAAAATACGGCCTAGTTTTAATAGCTGCGATGATAGTTCTTGTGAAACACTTTGTAGTAGTCTCTGATTTTTGGGACTTCGAAAAAACACAGAATATAAGGAATCTAAAAAAACCTGTATATGGTATACATGCAGGGATGGCTAGAGAACAAATGTAAGGATGTAGAGGCTTATCTCACTAGGTTTAAGGTAGTTACTGCCTACAGAAAAATTAAAGGGACCTTTGGAGATAAGAGAAAGACTTGTATGAACATCAAGAGCTCAGATGGAAACCCAGTTCTAAGCAAAGAAGGGAAAGCCGAAAGGTGAAAGGAGTATATAGAGGGTCTATACAAGGGCGATGTACTTGAGGACAATATTATGGAAATGGAAGAGGATGTAGATGAAGATGAAATGGGAGATACGATACTGCGTGAAGAGTTTGGCAGAGCATTGAAAGATCTGAGTCGAAAAAAGGCCCCCGGAGTAGACAACATTCCATTGGAACTACTGACGGCCTTGGGAGAGCCAGTCATGACACAACTCTACCATCTGGTGAGCAAGATGTATGAAACAGGCGAAATACCCTCAGACTTCAAGAAGAATTTAACAATTCCAATCCCAAAGAAAGCAGGTGTCGACAGATGTGAAAATTACCGAACAATCAGGTTAATAAGCCACAGCTGCAAAATACTAACACGAATTCTTTACAGACGAATGGAAAAACTAGTAGAAGCCGTCCTCGGGGAAGATCAGTTTGGATTCCGTAGAAATACTGGAACACGTGAGGCAATACTGACCTTACGACTTATCTTAGAAGAAAGATTAAGGAAAGGCAAACCTACGATTCTAGCATTTGTAGACTTAGAGAAAGCTTTTGACAATGTTGACTGGAATACTCTCTTTCAAATTCTAAAGGTGGCAGGTGTAAAATACAGGGAGCGAAAGGCTATTTACAATTTGTACAGAAGCCAGATGGCAGTTATAAGAGTCGAGGGGCATGAAAGGGAATCAGTGGTTGGGAAGGGAGTAAGACAGGGTTGTAGCCTCTCCCCGATGTTATTCAATCTGTATATTGAGCAAGCAGTAAAGGAAACAAAAGAAAAATTCGGAGTAGGTATTAAAATCCATGGAGAATAAATAAAAACTTTGAGGTTCGCCGATGACATTGTAATTCTGTCAGAGACAGCAAAGGACTTGGAAGAGCAGTTGAACGGAATGGATGGTGTCTTGAAGGAGGATATAAGATGAACATCAACAAAAGCAAACCGAGGATAATGGAATGTAGTCGAATTAAGTCGGGTGATGTTGAGGGTATTAGATTAGGAAATGAGACGCTTAAAGTAGTAAAGGAGTTTTGCTATTTGGGGAGCAAAATAACTGATGATGGTCGAAGTAGAGAGGATATAAAATGTAGGCTGGCAATGGCAAGGAAATCGTTTCTGAAGAAGAGAAATTTGTTAACATCGAGTATAGCTTCAAGTGTCAGGAAGTCATTTCTGAAAGTATTTGTATGGAATGTCGCCATGTATGGAAGTGAAACATGGACGGTTAATAGTTTGGACAAGAAGAGAATAGAAGCTTTCGAAATGTGGTGCTACAGAAGAATGCTGAAAATTAGATGGGTAGATCACATAACTAATGAGGAAGTATTGAATAGGATTGGGGAGAAGAGAAGTTTGTGGCACAACTTGACCAGAAGAAGGGATCGGTTGGTCGGACATGTTCTGAGGCATCAAGGGATCACCAATTTAGTATTGGAGGGCAGCGTGGAGGGTAAAAATCGTAGGGGGAGACCAAGAGATGAATACACTAAGCAGATTCAGAAGGATGTAGGTTGCAGTGGGTACTGGGAGATGAAGAAGCTCGCACAGGATAGAGTAGCATGGAGAGCTGCATCTAACCAGTCTCGGGACTGAAGACTACAACAAAAACAACATGGTATACATCTGCTACATCATTCATAACATCGTGGACAGCTAATTCCATTTTGTGGTTCATACAATGAAGGACAGTTAAATCCTTATGTGAATGACTATGCAGTAGAGCGGCTACGCCTTGTAAGGGGCAAGTATTGTTGAGGCACCATCTGGTGTGATACCTACAAGGTGTTACTTTATTACATAATTTGTAATGCCATACTTTTCAAGAGCTGCTAACAGTGTGCTGAAAATGCATTCTCCTGTCCCACTTTCTAATTCGACAATGTCAAAAAAATAATTGCAAGCAATTTCCTCAAAGGACAAACGTAAATATATTATTAAACAAGTTTTATTGGAAACCGTTGTACTTTCGTCCATCATGATACTGATGTTTGTACCCGATTCTACAAGGAAGTGAGCAAGATTCTTTTTCATTTCTTCTCCTACGAACATAATGATATTTCGGCATGCATGGTCAGAATGAAGCATATTACCGACTGATAAACGATTAAGCTTTTGTAGTTCGATTACTGCAGGATACGATTTGAAAGATAATTTCTGTTTAGCTGTTACATATGCAGATCTGAACAACGAAGCAGTTGCGATTACTTTTTCTTGATGCTGCTTTCCCCACAACTTTGCATTTCAGTGAGGCATTTTTGTAAACTTTTCTTCTCTTTTATACTCGTGTTTTCCACGCACTTCATGTGTGATTTACACTTTGCATGATCCCCGATTTCATCATTTATTTTTTTGGCGTTATTAGCAGAAACACCAGCTAAAAACGCGTTATCGATACGCACACGTTCACTGCTTTCCACCTTAAGTTCACAAACTTGTAAACACACTGTGCATATTACTAAGTTTTTGTCATTTACGGGCAGCCACGCATTAGTCTTTTTCCAGTTTTGAAAACGTGATAAGGTAACACAATTTCCTACTATATTTCCAAGAGAACTGTTACTTCCGTTCCTACCTTGAGACGTGTCACAGTTTTCAGTCACCGGAGATTCAGTCTCTTCTCCTGTATTAGCACCATCATTACCGTTTTCTTTTTTACATTCACTGTCTATTTTAACTCTTTTTAGCACCACTGTTAGTATCCTGACTGTCACGGTTTGTGCACGTATCAGGTAATGCACTGCTCTTAAGGAAATCAGAAATTTTCCTTTGTTTGAATGACATCCTGAAATTCCGTAGTTCTTACAGGCCCGGACGCACTCAACTCACTAATGAAGCTACTGAAGCGGGAACGTGTGAAGATCGCCGTGTGTTTGGCGGACGCGCGGCAAAGAAGGAACGGCACCAATTAATTTGGAGTACGCGATGCTGGGGAGCCTGTGTTAAGCTCCACCCACGTAGTTCGCGGCTAGCTAAGGCAGACTGTCCGATCCCGTCTGACCAGTACCGTTGCTCACTTCGCACCACTTTGTGCTTTCGTCCCTGTTAGTCCGCGTCATACTGTTGCCAAAAGGTGGCCTAACGGTAAATGTTCGCACAGGTACCGGGCCGGTCGCCACGCTGTGTCAGGGCCCGGGGTGGGAATTTCAGCCCCCCAGCTCACCCAACTCTGCGGTACGACTGCTACGGTATCACTGCCACACTACTTCCCTCGCAAGCTCGCAAGTAAACGGATGTCGCACCTTACACGAAAGCAACAATGACAACATGTTAATGATGATTTACACTCCTGGAAATTGAAATAAGAACACCGTGAATTCATTGTCCCAGGAAGGGGAAACTTTATTGACACGTTCCTGGGGTCAGATACATCACATGATCACACTGACAGAACCACAGGCACATAGACACAGGCAACAGAGCATGCACAATGTCGGCACTAGTACAGTGTATATCCACCTTTCGCTGCAATGCAGGCTGCTATTCTCCCATGGAGACGATCGTAGAGATGCTGAATGTAGTCCTGTGGAACGGCTTGCCATGCCATTTCCACCTGGCGCCTCAGTTGGACCAGCGTTCGTGCTGGACGTGCAGACCGCGTGAGACGACGCTTCATCCAGTCCCAAACATGCTCAATGGCGGACAGATCCGGAGATCTTGCTGGCCAGGGTAGTTGACTTACACCTTCTAGAGCACGTTGGGTGGCACGGGATACATGCGGACGTGCATTGTCCTGTTGGAACAGCAAGTTCCCTTGCCGGTCTAGGAATGGTAGAACGATGGGTTCGATGACGGTTTGGATGTACCGTGCACTATTCAGTGTCCCCTCGACGATCACCAGTGGTGTACGGCCAGTGTAGGAGATCGCTCCCCACACCATGATGCCGGGTGTTGGCCCTGTGTGCCTCGGTCGTATGCAGTCCTGATTGTGGCGCTCACCTGCACGGCGCCAAACACGCATACGACCATCATTGGCACCAAGGCAGAAGCGACTCTCATCGCTGAAGACGACACGTCTCCATTCGTCCCTCCATTCACGCCTGTCGCGACACCACTGGAGGCGGGCTGCACGATGTTGGGGCGTGAGCGGAAGACGGCCTAACGGTGTGCGGGACCGTAGCCCAGCTTCATGGAGACGGTTGCGAATGGTCCTCGCCGATACCCCAGGAGCAACAGTGTCCCTAATTTGCTGGGAAGTGGCGGTGCGGTCCCCTACGGCACTGCGTAGGATCCTACGGTCTTGGCGTGCATCCGTGCGTCGCTGCGGTCCGGTCCCAGGTCGACGGGCACGTGCACCTTCCGCCGACCACTGGCGACAACATCGATGTACTGTGGAGACCTCACGCCCCACGTGTTGAGCAATTCGGCGGTACGTCCACCCGGCCTCCCGCATGCCCACTATACGCCCTCGCTCAAAGTCCGTCAACTTCACATACGGTTCACGTCCACGCTGTCGCGGCATGCTACCAGTGTTAAAGACTGCGATGGAGCTCCGTATGCCACGGCAAACTGGCTGACACTGACGGCGGCGGTGCACAAATGCTGCGCAGCTAGCGCCATTCGACGGCCAACACCGCGGTTCCTGGTGTGTCCGCTGTGCCGTGCGTGTGATCATTGCTTGTACAGCCCTCTCGCAGTGTCCGGAGCAAGTATGGTGGGTCTGACACACCGGTGTCAATGTGTTCTTTTTTCCATTTCCACGAGTGTATATATATATATATATATATATATATATATATATATATATATATATATAACGCTACAGGGGACAGGATTCATGTAAATAATGAAGACAAAGACGTATATTCGTTTATTCATTTGACACAAATATAACATACTTCTTGAGGTACAATATAATTCTTGAGGCACAATGTAGTTTTTGAGGTACGATATAGTATTCATGAGGTACAATTTCACTCTTATATTCCAGTTCAGATACTTTTACCTTACATACTACAACATCAAGAATATTTTTTTACAGTTTTTTTCCCAATGACACTGGAATTTTTTTTAAATCTACGCTAAAAACTAATGTGGAGATACTTTCTTTACTACAACTAAATTCCACAGTCCCAGTAGCATAGCTTTTACAGTAATTCTGGTCGACTGTGCTCACTTAGAATCTAAATTGAACAGCCCCAATAGTAAAGATTTTTACAATAACAATTCTGATGGACTCTGAGCTACATAGATATATATACACTTAAAAACTATTCTAACTTAGATGGCTAACGGCAGGTGAAAAACCTACAAAATTATTCCATTTACCAGACGCACATGGTGCTTAGAAATATATGTTGACAGTCTGCACATGCATTGCATATGAACAAATAAATAAATATAAACATATTTTTTTGTGTTTATGGTTTTTAATATTTTTGTGTAGGCTTTTTGAACATTTTTCTTTCACACACATGGTGTGCATATAAATACATTTTTCTTTTACTTTTTTATCTTTTTTTCCACACTTGGCCCATGTGTGTATATACACTTGAATCCAGTATACACAAATATTTACACGACACATACACACACACACACACACAAAATTACTTACACTATGAAATAGTGTTCTACTACTGCTCTGCAGACACACTCTCTCTCTCCCTCATTCTCTCACTCTCACTCAATCAGAGTCTACCATCCCTTCTCTTGCTAAACATGAGTAGTGTGTGAGTATCGGAGAGTTTCAGTCCCCTCATCACAAATGAGCCTTTTATCATCATAATATGACAGGCCGAGTTTAGACTACACCACAGTGTACACCTCATGTGCTCTCGACTGGATACTGGTCTATCGTACCATATCAGGCAGCTGTAGTGAAGCACCATGAACACCACTGCACAGGCACCGCTTATAGTCTTCGATAGAGAGGACTCTCAATGCCATACGATGCGCATCCTTATCCCACCTCTGGGTGGCACCTTCAAATGGGCTGGCTGGAGTGGCCGAGCAGCTCAAGATGCTACCGTCTGGAATCGCGAGACCGCTACGGTCACAGGTTCGAATCCTGCCTCGGGCATGGATGTGTGTGAAGTCCTTAGGTTAGTTAGGTTTAAGTAGTTCTAAGTTCTAGGGGACTGATGACCTTAGAAGTGAAGTCCCATAGTGCTCAGAGCCATTTGAACCATTTGGAACCTTCCAGTGTGGGAGTGCATGCATGTTTGATCACAGACCTACAAACTCCACATTTGGCAATCCATTCGCCTCGTCCTTCATAAGGCTGATAACCTTCTTATTCTGTGGGACATCAGTTTTGGGGTGGAGCCTTCTTGTGGAACTCGCTGTAGACAGAGCGGCAAATAGGCGTGTGCATCATGCAATCAAATAGGGTATTTGAGTTCTGCCTCCACCACATACCTTACATCAGAATCAGCTGCCACACCCCCCATGATTTTTCCACGTAATCCCTTGGATTCGTCTTCGGTCACCCATGATTGCTGCTGGCGTGTCCATATAAGTTAATTATGCCCAGATACATTATGTATCTTGAATCAAGGAATACACTGAACGTGTCACTCATCCGTGAGCTGTTTGCCTTCACGTGCCTATGGACACATTGGCAAAGTCCCACGCTCAAAGAAAAGAAGCATGTCAGTATTGGTCAATAATTCAACACTGCACTTCGTTTTCTTGAGCCCTGCGTCCCAAGATGACCCAGGTGCTGTGTAATAAAAGACGGGATTCAAACAGTATGTGACCATGCATAGACTTCAGAATTTCTCAAAAACATCTGCAAGAAAGCACACAGTTGTGTCCACGTAAAGTTGTACGTCCTCTCCTAAAGTGGACATTTTGAATTCTTACCAGACTTTTGTGGCAAGCTCATATCTTGCATCCATTATGGCGTTGCCTGTAAGATTTCTGGAGAATGCAGTTATGTTGGGTAGTTTGCTTTCATTGAATTTCGCCATGTTATCCACATACTCGTAAGGCAAAACCCCTTCCTAGTCACAAGCTGAAATGTGTCCTGGTCGGGAAATGCAGCTTGAGGCAGAGATTCAATGACTTTCAGGAGTGTTGCCTGAAGAAACGTAGCCTATCAAGGAAGTGGAGCATAATTTTTGGCGTCATTCATTTGGAAGATGAAATGCATTTCTCGATGTTCTCATGTAGAACACTGATCTGATTCTACTCCCAACCACAACCAGACAAGTGCTCAACTAGACAGTGAGCGTCATACCCACTTAAATTATGGAAGACAATGGGTATGTGCCTTGGTAGCAGGTACTTCAAATTGCACACAGAACTGTCAGTGGTATTTATGAGGAGCTCCCACTTTTCTGTCTAACGGCAGCTCACAGATATAGCAGTCAACTGCATTATTATACAAATCATCATTCTCCTCCAATTGGATCAAGGGGAATGTTGTCGCTGTAAAGCTTATCAACATCCGATGAAAGTCTTTCGAGCTCACTGAGCAGTCAAACCAGAGGATTACCTCTGACATAAGATTTGTGGTCGTGAAGACTCGAATCACAGTATAATATTACTGGTATTTAAAAAAATTTAATATTATGTTAACCACTTTTGCTGCTGGCAATTCTTCTGAAATGCGAAAATAGTGCATAGAAAATTTTTACTTCTTTATGATGGAATTATATTTCGCAAACCAGCATCATATTCTCTAATCAGACCGACAAGAACGTTGACTGAGGGCATTGTTTAAAGGCCGATCACCGATCTCAAAATTATGCAGTTTGTGTAAGTATTGGAGCAAGGGGGACACAAGGACTCTCTGTATTGTTGCCAGATTCATTCAAGATGCCAGCAGTGATGTCATCCAAGATGGTGTCATGTAGACTTGGCAACAGCGCATGGCCTCATCCAAGATGGCAGCCATGACGTCATTCAAGATGACGGATTTTGGCAGGAAGTTTGAATTTTGGTGCCTCGCCCCCCTCCCCCCAAGAAAAATGGCGGGAAGTTCAAATTCCAACAGGATAATGCACCGCACTACGGTTATCTCTACTAAGGTCAGAAAATCGCGGGAAGATAGCTCACTTGGCCTACCTCCACTAACCTAAGTCACCCTACTGCCACCTCTTCCTATGAACTGGCACCAAGTTTGAATTTTAGCAGTAAAGAAAGGTTAATTTGCATATCTTACTAAGCTAAGAAAATGGCGTGAAAGAAAGGGCACTTGCTGTAACATCAGTCACCTAACCACCACCTACTCCTAAGGAATTGTGGGGAAAGGACTTGCAAATAATTCTTTATTTAATCATTTTCATGCAGTAGGGCCATCCAGTGTGTTCACCACGAGATCTAGTGTACATGGTCACCACCAGAGGTTGCTCCCATCTGTCATGTAATCCAAGATGGTGGCAAACAGTGCGTTCACCAAGAGCTCCAGACTCTAACTGACATAGTACACAGTACCAGCACCAGAGGGCGCTGTTGTATGTGACGTCATCTGATGATGCGACTATCGTTATTCAAGATGGCGACATACATTGTGGTCACCACGAGGCCTAGTACATATTGACACAATTAGAGAGTGCTACTGTGGAGTTAAAAATGAAGTTTCGCAAATGCCACACCCACCTACACTTGGAAGGAAATACCATTATCCTCAACCAACCACCACGTCCCCTTACCAACCCATGTTGTTGGGCTAATGTAACGTGTACTAATGTGTACTAAAGTGTACTAATGTGCACTAACTTGTACTAATGTGTCTATGATGGACATAAGTTTTTATTTTGAAAGCAATGACTCCACCACGAGACCTTGGCTCCAACTGACCTAGTACACATTACTGCCACTTGAGGGTACTGTCATCCCTCCTGTGACCTAATCCCTGATGGTGGCCTGTATGGGTAAAATGGTGCTAAAATGACTCAGGTTCTGCTGGGCTGCTGAGGAGACTAAAGAAGCAGCGCACTCTATTTATTTTGGAAAATTTTGTTTAGCGATGTAATATATTTGTCACACTGACACAAAACACTCGCCCTTACATGCTTGGGGTCAGAGTACAGAGTCTGCAGACACGCAAATAACTCCTAATTTTCCCGAATAATTTCAGTACAGACCTGAAAACTGTTGTTAAATAATTCTGCACAGTGATGTGTAGAAACACTCAGTACTTATAAACTGTCCAAATAACGGATATCACAGCCTACAGACCTGCTCACAAATTAATGCAATCAATGTGGGCAGGCACCTTCTGCCACCCCCTGTAAAGTAGAGTGCACAGGAGATTAGCCGCAACCCTCGCCAAGTGACGCAGCTGTCAGCTGTCAAACCACACACAGCTTCCCTCAAGCATGAGGTGGTCACACATCCCTTACACACTTGACACCTGACAAATTCCTATCCACATACGTGTTCACCTGGACACTGGTGAAGACGCCCCTGGGGCGCGCACAACCGCGAATCGATGCCAGACGCATGTGAAAGTTCCCCCTAACGGAACATATGAGGTGCGTTCAGCCGTGCGTACCCACGAAATGTCTGTGTGGCGACTCGCCATCTAAAATGTGCTCAATGTTATTCTTATGTCACATGGCTTTGTAAAAAATAACAGCCAGGTCGACCTCTCAGCAATTGTATACTGTCCCAGAAACAGTTAACGCTCGCTTTCTTCACGTCTCAGCTTGTATGTACGGAAATTCTTGCACTAACAGAACCTGTTCTTGAAAATAATGCCTAATGCACTCTTCCCAGCGCTCCAAACGTGATTCCCTTCTTGCTCTCAACATATGCAAATGTTCTCACCGCTATGTAGAGGTTCCTATATCCTAGTACAAAGGATGTGAACGAATAGAGCATTATGATTCGCTCTTATCGAATTTACCTGTAGAACTACTGATGCCACCGTTATCGAAGCTCCTCAGCCTTTTTTTCCTTCTGCGGACGAGACATTCAGCGGTTATTTTACATAGATCAACATATTACAACGACAACTAAACGTCGCTAAGCGCCATACATATCGCCAAACACGGGAAGACTCTTACTCAATCACACTGCTCCCTCACCGAGGACAGGAGCTTGAATATTACAACGTGAAACCGACCTACGACCCATCAATATATCACTCTGTAGCCTACATAACGTCAAATACGTGAAGAATCCTACTCAATTACTGTGCTCCCCCACCCAGGACAGGAGCTTGAATATTCGTGCACAAAACCGAGCTCCAACTCAGCAATATATCACCGTGTTCTGTGTCGATGTAATAAACGTACAGTTCATATCCTCTGCCAAACAAAATCATCCCTTTTACAACATAGCACCCTCAGTGGACCAAAGTCACGCTCAGAACTGTTCTACAAATTCGCGATCGTTATCCCTCGACAAAAATGCGTTACTGTTTGTAATCCGAATATGCTTCCCTGCTTCCTCGCTTTTCTACTCACATCTCCAGACTCGGGGATTACATGGACATGCCCATTTTCACCATAATATTGTACCAACTGGTGATCATCCCTCCGGAATTACGGCTTTGGGTGCTCAGTTTGTCACACCGCAGGCACTGGTGTATGTCCCGTATTAAAGTTTTGGCTCGCTGGCATGTGTATTGGCCCAGCATCGATGGCGATGTTGAGCGCCGTGTCCATGGGTGCACTGTGTGTGCGCATCACCAGGCAAGCAAGTACCCCTCTCTCGTTTACACCCTGGCCTGTGCGTCGCAGGCCCTGGGATCGCATCCATGAGGACTTTGCGGGCCGTTTTTGGGGTCCATGTGGTTACTCATCGTCGATGCCTACTCCAAACACCCATATGTTGTCCGCATGAGATCCACCACCACGGAGGCCCTGGCCCAGGTTCTCGCCACTGATGGCCGCCCACACACGTCAGTCTCCAAAATGGTCCCCAATTCACGGCGTCCTCCTTCCACGACTTCTGTGAGGCCAATGGTATCAAACATATCCGTAGCCCCCCTTTCCACCCTTCGTCCAATGGCGATGCAGAGAGGCCAACCATGTCGGCCCTCACCCCGTTTTTGAGAACCTATTACACTACGCCAATTGACGGAAGCAGTCCGGCAGAGCTCCTCCGTGGGCGACAGCCGCGGCCCCTGCTCCATTTTCTGCTGCCGCCCTCCTCCCGCCCCCACTCCCGGCCCTCGCAGCGGTATACCCCTGGCGAGTACGGGCGCAAGGCAGATTGGACACCCGCCACGATCGCCGTGGCCCGTGTGCGGCGTGTTAAGTCAGTGCAGACGTCGAAATGGTTGGAGCGCCGCCATCATAATCAGCTCCGCCCTCGTGCTGCCACGGACTCGGGCCGCCGCCACCTTCCCTACCCCCTTTGGGTACGGACAGAGACCTCGGGTCACCGTCCCAGCCCCCGGTTGCCGTCTCTCCGCGGGCCTGCCGCCGGCCCTCTCATCCTTCGGGTGGATCGGCGGCTCCATCCGCCGCCCTGGACTCGGGATCGGCTGTCACGGATACCTCGGGGGTCCCTTCCTCCACGCCAGTTGCGGTTGATACGCCCAGTTCCTCTTGCCACTGCCGCCCACCTCGGCACCGTCCGCGGCGTTTCCGCCCCCACGCGCAAGTTTCAGGGGGGAGGGATCTGGCACCGCGCGCCGCGGAATTTGAATCCGCGCCAGATGTCGTGGACGTCGAAGACACGTAGAGGTCTCTGCACCGACGCGCCGTAAGCTGTGGCGGCGCTCGCCTCCTGGCCCGCTTTTAGTGTGAGGGCGCCACAGTGGAACACGTGATTCCAGCGGCCAAAAGCGGCGCCCCCGATAGCGTACTTAAGCGCTTGCCTTTCGCTGAGCCAGGCCCACCGCGTGGATGCCTTCCTCCTCAATGAAACCTTCCTGCAACCCCACCACACAGTCCACACTTCGCCCTACCTCCTCCACCGCTCCGATAATCCCCTCCCGATTGCGCGTGGCGGAGTTGCCATTGGACACTACCGCCAGATCCCCGTTCGGCTCCAACCTCTCCTTCCCGACCCCACCGAACACCTGATCCTTAGTCTCTTCTTCCCTGGCCTTACCGTTACCTGCGCCACCATCTATGTCCGCCCTAACGCCCCTCTTCCCTTCGACTTCCTCTCCCACATTGACCGTACCTTCTCCTCCTACGTGATCGCCGCCGACCTCAACATCCATAGTCGTTCCGCCGCCCAGTTACGGCGGTGGCATCGGTTCCTCTCCTCCCTTCAAGGCGACCTCATTCCCATCCCCCAGCACACCCGTCCCGAATCCAACTCCACTCCTGATGTTATCCTCTCCTCCCCCAACCTCCTTGGCCGCATAACGGTGGATGTCCTGGAACCTATTGGTAGCGACCATCTCCCTGTCCTCCTCACCGTTTCAGACAGTCGTCGCCCTCGCCCTGATCCTCGTACTGATCCTCCCCCTAAGTATGTCCACGACTATTCCCGAGCCGACTGGAATGCCTACCGGGATACCCTTTCCACCCAGGTCGATAGCCACCCTCTCACCTACCACCACCCTGACGATGTCACCCATGCCGCCTCCTTTCTCCAGCAGACCTTGTCTGAGGCCGTGGAGGCCCACGTTCCTACTGTCGCCATCCACCCCCACCGTTCTACCTTACCCCCACAGGCCGTTCTCCTCCTCCGTGAATCCCGTCGTCTCTACCGTGCCTTCCTCCGCACACGTGACCCGGACACACTACGACGCCACCGGCAACTCCAGCGACACGTTCGTAATTTGCTCGCGGCTAAGAAACGCCGGGACTGGCGACAGACATGCACCCGTTTAAATGAAACCCTACCAATCAACTCGTCCAAGTTCTGGTCGGCCTTCCATCGCCTTACCGGAACAAAACCCTCCCCCTACTATCCTCTTCTCCACGATGATCACCCCTTCCCTGACGCCCTTAGTAAGGCCAATCACTTTGCCTCCTACCTCTCCGATGTTTTCTCCATCCCCGATGATCCCCAGTTCGATTACTCCCTCTTCCCAGATATCCGCGATCGAACTGACACCTCTGTCCCTCCCCTCGCTCCTGGTTTCCAGTACTTGGACAACATTCCACACACGGAACTCAATGCCCCTATCACTACACAGGATCTCATTGATACACTCCGCACAAAACGTAACACCGCTCCTGGTCACGATCGTGCCACCTACCGTCACCTTCGTGAAGCTCCTGTCTCTTTCCTCTCCACCCTGGCCAGGCTCTACAATGTAGTCCTGTCCACCGGTTACTACCCCGACCTGTGGAAAACCTCCCGTATCCTCATGTTCCTTAAACCTGGCAAACCGCCGTCCGCCGTCTCCTCTTACCGTCCTATCAGCCTTACCTCGGTATTCAGCAAGGTCCTGGAATCTATCCTCACCTGCCGCATCCACCAGCATCTCCGCCAGCACCGCCTCCTTCCCGTCACCCAGTGTGGCTTTCGGCCGTCCTTCTCTTCTGACGATCTTCTCCTTCACCTCACTCATCTCCTTTCCGAACAGCTTAATTCCCGTCGCTCCGCAATCTTCCTCTCCCTTGACCTCGAACGCGCTTATGACCGCGTCTGGCATTCCGGTCTCCTCTTCAAGCTCCAAACCTTTGCCCTTCCCATTAACTACGTCCGTCTGATCAGCTCCTTTCTCTCTCGCCGTCCTTCCTATGTCACCATCCATAACACGGATTCCTACACCTTTTTCCCCTCCGCCGGTGTGCCCCAAGGCTCCGTCCTCTCCCCCCTTCTGTACCTCTTGTACACGGCGGACATGCCGCCGCCGCCACCCCCCGTCCACCTTCTCCAGTTTGCCGATGACACTGCCTTCCTTGCCCTTGCCCCCACCCTGCAACGCTCCCAACGCCTTCTCCAATCCCATCTTGAACGCTTCACTGCTTGGTGCAACCAGTGGTTGCTTAAGGTCAATCCCTCCAAAACCCAGGCGATCGTTGTAGGCAAAACCACCCCTTCCTTCCGCCTCCTTGATTTCTATCTCACCATCTATGGCCGTCCTATCGCCCTCACTCCCACCCTTCAGTACCTTGGCGTCACCCTCGACTGTCGCCTCTCCTGGACTCCCCATCTCCGGACAATCCAAGCCAAGGCACGTTCCCGCCTCCGTCTCCTCAAGCTCCTTTCTGGCCGTACGTGGGGTTTGGACGCCTCCACAATCCTTCACACCTATAAATCCCTCATCCGCCCTATACTTTGTTACGCCCATCCCGCCTGGATCTCCGTGCCCCCTACCTTTTATAAATCCCTCCAAATCCTTGAACGCCATGCTCTCCGCCTTGCCTATCGCATCCGTCTCCCCTCCCCCATGCGGATCCTGTATGATCTCATCCCCTTCCCCCACCTCCTCCTTTTCCTTGAAAGGATACGGATCCTGTACACCTCCCGTAAACTTGATCCTCCTCACCCGCTCGTGTCCCTGATCCTCTCCCACCCCCGCCCGCTGCCGCGCCTGTATTCCCACATCCCACCTGGTCTCCATCTCTCCACCCTCCTTACCCTTTCCCAAGGTGGCTTCCGCCAGCTCCCCCTCCCTGATGATGTCCTCCTCCACTGCATATACCCCTCCTATCAACTTTGATCCTCCCCCACCCGCCTCCTGTGTCCTTTCCTTTAGGCACCCTCCCTCCCCCCATTCCCTTCCCTTCTCTTTCCTTTCCCCCCTCCCTCCTACCCTCTCCTCCGGGCTTCCCCTCCCCCTTCCTCCCTCCCCCTCTCTCCTTTGCCCATGGCATCTCTGCTCTCCCCTCTCCCATCTCCCCTTCCTCCTCCTTCACCTCCACTCTTGGCAGGTCCCCGGACTCGTACACGCTGAGTGAACATTCGCGCGCCGGAGGTCGTCGCCATCAGTGTATCGTGTGTGCCGTCGTGTTTAGTGTTCAGTGTTGTCGTCGTACTCCAACGTTCACCTGTGCCATCGCCATCTTCAGTGTTCGTGCGTCGTGACAACAGTTTGTAGTGAATTATCGTCGAGTGTGAACGGCTCCGTGTTTGTCTTTATGTGTCTCCTTTTTATTCACCACCGTTATGTCGCATTTGTGTATTCTTTCTGTTTTTTCTTATCTCCTCTACGGCTGAAGAGTGGCGTACCATGCTGCTGACAGCCTGCCTGTTTTTGTACAGGTTTTAAAATAACAATAAAGGAAAAAAAAAAAGCTGAGCCAGGAAGTCTAATCTCGAGTATGTCTGTTAACACATCGCCTCTTGTTAGGCAGCTTACTGACTTGATCTGTGTACGACTGGACGTGTTTGTTAGGTTTTCTTGTGAATCTGTTGTTCGATCTTATGGTTGTTTGTTCTGTCCTTCGTTGGTCGTGTCCCTCCTCTCCCGTTGTGCTGTTGTCCGCGGGTCACGCCGCGCTTTACGTCATTTCTACCTTACAACAGCTGCGGTCACCGCAAGGAGCTCTCTTGGGAGTCCAGTAGTTTGTATCCGATGCACCAGTGTTTACTGTAACTCTCGATAACTCCCAGTAAGAACGCGAAAGAGAAATTTCGTCGCAATTGAGGAAAACAAGATCCATTCGGTCTTTTTCCGAAAAGAAAAACTCGGCTGAGTTCGCCGTATTAAACCACTCCTGGAAATCCATATAGTTTGTAGTTGAAACAGCGTGCGTCTGCCTGTGACACTCGAACTATCTCAGTAAGGATGGGACATAAAAATTGTGTCGCGATTAAAAACTACAGGCCACATGCAGGCCTTTCTCAGGGAGACTAACACGGCTACTATCACCCCATGGAGCACTGTTGGGAGTCCAGTAGTTCGTATCCGATGCTCCACTGCCCACTTACTGTAACCCTCGAACACTCCCAGCAAGCACGCGACACAGAAATTTCGCCGCAATGGAAACGAACGTGCTACACGCCTGCTGCACTCGCTGTATTGCACCTCTCCCGGGAGTGCAACAGTTTGTAGCTGATGCAGCACTGCTGCTCACTGTAACCCTCAAACCATCCCAGTAAGGATGCGACATGGAAATTGCGTCGCGATTCAAAACTACAGGCTCCATGCCGACTTTTTCCAAGAGACTAAGACGGGTGCAGTCACCGCATGGAGCCTCTTTTGGAAGTTCAGTAGTTTGTATCCGACGCACCACTGCCCGTTTACTGTAACCCTCGAACACGGCCAGTAATGATGCGACATAGAAATTGCGTCGCAATTGAAAACAACAGGATGCATGCCGTCTTTTTCCGAAGAGAAAAACGCGGCTGCGGTTGCCGTATTGAACCTCTTCTGGGAGTCCAATTGTTTGTAGCTGCTGCATGCACTGCTGCTCACTGTGCATGTAAGCTGTATGAACAAAATATTAATCACATTAACTAACAGTAAACACTCAAAAGATGACGTAAATGTATTTTGGAAATGGTTTGTCTTCTGTAATCCTGATACTGTTGGTCATGGTCAGTTTTGCCCAATACTATGTGCTCTGCTCATGCTGCACATGCTGCTATCTTCCTTACATTAGAAAATGGCAACAGTGAGCATCTGTAAGTAGTGATTCTATGCATGTTATGCCTCATTGTTTTACTTTGAGCTCGGTGGCACCATAGTTGGGCCGCAGTAGTCGCGTTTGGAGAGAAATTTAAAAATGTCCAAGTTGGCAGGCAGTGGCAAATACAAAAGTTAGAAGGAAATTCAAAACAAACCTGCTTCTCGGCGTACTATAATGCAGAAAATTTAGAAGTCAAAGTTTGCAGATGGCAGTAAATTCAAGTAAATTAAAGATTGCAATGTTGGGAAATTTAAAAAGAACTGCTGGGAAATTAAAAAAATCCAACTAGCTGAGTTAAGTATTATACCGCAGCCCCCCGCCTTTCATTTCCCAACTGACCACAGCGAATTATTGAAAGAAGGCATCCTGTCAATGTAGTTTTTAAAATACTCACCCCTCCCCTCTCCCCTCTCCACTTCCCCCACACCTCCACCCACCTCTCTGCCCTCCTCTTCTTATCTTCACCAAAGTGCAGTACAGTGCTACTCATTTCCAGTGCAATATTAAAATACCAAGATGACGAAAACAGAGTAATTATCTGGCTTATACCCTCTCCTCCCTTTCCTCTTTCCAAGCAATCAGAGTGTAGTATTAACAAATAGCCCAGCTGTGATAACGGGAAATTTAAAACACTTTTCCCCTCCCCTTTTTCTGTATTTCCATACAATCGTATCACCTTATTAAAAATCCAAGATGATCTAAGAAGACCAATTGTGTGGTTTATAATCAGAGTCCGTTTTTTCTCAACCACTCATAGTGCAATATTAACAACCCAAGATGATGAAAATAGACCACCTGTGAGCCTTATACCCCACATCTCCTTCAGTAAAAGCTAGAGTGTACATTAAACATAATAGTAAACGGGGAACGCTATACGACGACACACTAAACACTAAACGGTAGACGCTAAGTAGTGAACACTAAATGGTAAATACTAAACGCTAAATAGCAAACTTTAAATTCTAAACGGTGAATGCTCAACAGTTGACAGTCAACGTCAACCACCTAATGGTGAAAGCTAAACACCACACACTGAGCGCAAAATGGTGAATGCCTTAAAGTAAACACTGACTGCCTAAAGGTATTTGATAACAATAAACACTAAATGTCTAATGCTAATCGCCTAACAGCAACTGATAAACAACAAGAGCCCAATTCTTTGTGGTGAATGGTAAATACTAACCACTTAACAGTAAACCATAAATGCTATATGATGAACGCTAAGAGTCTAATGGGAAACGCTAAATGGGAAATGCTAAATGGTAAACACCAGATGCTTAATGGTGAATGCTAATCTCAAGAGCAATATGCAAATATATTACAAATGTCTACGAAAAGTTGTGATGGATAAAGATATTGTTTAGCTGAATCAGTGTATGAAAAGTGAAATATGATTGTCAACCCAAGTTGACCTCCGGTATAATGTTAAAAAGTGATTCCAATGACTAAATTATGCATCATTGACACACAAACATATCTCTGTATTTCTCCCATCATTAAGTGCTGTACACTTTACCGTTGTCTCTCTTTGAAAGTAATCATTTCTTTTCTCACACACAACAACATCAAAATTACTTTATTTTTTAATATATTGCAGAGGAACAAGGGATGGGAGCATAGTATTTAAACAATTTTAAAATGGTGTCAAATTATAATATTTCCGACGTATGAGTACACTTTCTTCTACTGTCCTCCATACATACATTCAGCCACAGTTTAGTGTTGAAAGATAAAGATTTTCACCATATCCGTTCAGAGTCCATAATACTCATCATTTCCGTCATAAAAGTGGTGCCATGTTACATTATTTACATATGCAGTTATATTTGTGACATAATATTAATGTGATGTCATTGTTGTTGTATCCCGCTTGGAAGGCGGCATGTGGTTCTACTCCTTAAAACTGACAATGAGGCCGAATGAAATGAAGCGAGTAGGAGCAGGGGTGGTAAAGCACGTCGGTACAGCAAGTAAAGTAAAAGAGGTTTTCACTGGTGCATGAAAATATACAAGTGAATAAGTATCTTTGGTACAAATGAGCACTTAGGTGCGAAGCCAAAGTCCGGATAAGAAAATCTCCATAGTAAGCTAAGCTGAACCGATGGCTCTCGGCCGCCTGCTCTTCGTGAACTGGGTGAAAGTGGAGCGGCGCTCGAGGAGCTGCACAGCGTCTCCTAGATGGCGCTGTCGTCCGTGTAGATCGTCCGCTCTCGTAGTGCCAACCTACACTGTGGCATCGGAACTGTCGATACCACAAATGTCAAAGTTATACATTATTTACTTCTCGCTAAGGATCAAAATGTCTCCAAGGCCAAATGTATACTTAAGTATGTCAAATGCTGCGACCTCTGGTAATCATTTCTCTTTCCCTCCCTCTGCCTCCTTCTTGCTCACACATATCTTGGTACTTCGTATATCAAACACAACTAGGCTCCTTAAACACACATGTGATCAGTAATAAGTTCTGGTTGGTTTTACAGAAGTTGCAATAAATTTTCCCTGAAGTTACCCTCTGCACTACATTGTAATTTAATTTCCTCATTAAATCAATTCTCTTACATAGCTTGTGTGCATCCGTCTCGTCATTAAATATCATCTCTAGATATCTTTTTTTTCTGCAAAACAATATAAATGCTAGACCTCTGAAACATTGTGCTCATCAGTAAGCCAAATTACACATGTTACTTACTGTCAGTTCAGCTCTTCGCCCGCCACTGCCACACAGCGATAGCAACACAGCCCACACTGAGATGCCTCTGCACGTCTCACCTATCCTGATAAGATACAGTCCAGCTGAGAGGCTGAGACAGTCACTAACTTTTAATGGGAACAGTGCATAGAACGAAGAGTGTTGCTCACCGTACTCAATTCATGGGTGCGTGTATAAATTTTTGTAGCTATTACCTGACGCAAACACCAGAGAATCAGATCTGTCTCACACTGCGAGTCACAATCAGACTCTAGGGGACACTAGGAGTGCACTGTTGCAGTAGGCAGAGCACTCTTCATAGTACATCTCCACACCGAGCCTTGTCATAATAAAGAGGTGCAGACAGCATCTAACGGCTCATTCTGTGTGCCTTGCACCGTGCAGCCACAACACGTAACCTCTATGCTCAGCTACTCCTTGGCATCCGAGCACTGAGTGAAATTTCGAATGCAACGCTAACTGAGAATAACTCAGACAGCATGGCTGGGAAAAATCCACTGACACCTCTAGAGAAAGTGGGAAAACGGTGGTCTCTCCTGGTTGGATGAGGCTATGTCCAGCTTAAATACGAATCTTTCCAAACCAACAGTCTCAGTGCTTTTAATCAATATATTCTAATTCAAGGTTTGTTTAACACGACACTGAGGTGACAAAATTCATTGGATACTTCCTAACATTTTGTCGGACGTCCTTTTTCCCAGTGTAATGCAGCCACTCGACGTGGCTTGGACTCAGGTAGTCGCTGGGAGTCACCTGCCGAAATATATTCATCCGTGCTGGTTCTGTAGGAGCCCATAACTGTGAAAGTGTTAGGCTTCGTGTGCGAACTGACCTCTAGACTATGTCCCATAACGATTCAATGTGATTCATGTCGGGTGATGTGGGTGGCCAAATCATTCGCTCAAATTGTCCATAATGTTCTTCAAACAAGTCACTAACAATTGCGGCCCAGTGACATGTTTGGGAACATGTAGCCATTAATGTCAAAAACTGGTCTCCAAGAAGCCAAACATAACCATTTCCAGTCAATTATCGGTTCAATTGGATCAGAGGACCCAATCGATTCCATGTAAACACAGTCCACACCGTAATGGAGCCACCATCATCTTGCACAGCAGTGCCTTGTTGACAACTTGTATCCGTGGCATCGTAGGGTCTCCATGACACACAAAATCTACCGTCAATTCTTACCAACTGAAATCAGGACTCATCTGACCAGGCTACGGTGTCCCACTGTAGTGTCCTACCAGTATGGTCATGAACACAGGAGAGGCGCTACATGTGCTGTCGTGCTGTTAGCAAAGGAACTCGTGTTGGTCGTCTAATGCAAAGCCCATTAATGCCAAGTTCGCGGCACTGCACTAACGGATACGTTCGTCGTACGTTCCACACTGATTTCTGCAGGTATTTCACTCAGCATTGCTTGTCTGTTAGCACTGACAACTCTACTCAAACGCCGCTGCTCTCGGACATTAAGTGAAGGCCATCGGCCACTCCATCGTCTGTGGTGAGAGGTAATGCGACAAGAAACTGTTTGGGATCTTTGAACCCATCATGGTTGACCGTTATGCCACTAAATATTCGATTTTTGAAAACTGAAATCCTGCAAACACATTCTAGACAATAATCTCTAGTATTAATGTATGGGTTACCCATTATTGATAGTTATATACTTCTTTCTTAGGTCTGATACTAAGAACGGCGGTCATAATAATGATGACGATGTCCAAAAAATTTCAGGTGTTCTTCTGCTATTGCAGCTTCTCATGCTGTTGCTGCTCGATAATTAATATAACATTAAATGACGAAACACACATGAGTGATCAGTAATACTGTTAATAGTGAAATACGTATTAAATAAAAATAAAAACAGGTATGAGTTATCAGAATATAGGTTGTTCAAAAAATGTCGATTACTTCGAGAGGTCGTCGTATTCACCGAAAGAAGAAAACTAAGTCCGATAAACATGGCTCCAGAAATACATACTTTCCGACATAAACACGTTGTTATAGGAAGGGCTGCATGACGATTGGTTGCTGATATTAGCACAGTTCTTGTATTGGCACTCCATCAAAAGCGTCGGCAGGGTATTATGATGTCTTACTCACAGTATCCTACCTACCATTAGGTGGTCTGCTGTCAGCTGTGCGGTTCGAGTCGTATTGTAGGCTACGCTAGTTATCGTCGTGTTTCTGTGCCATATTGTACACTACTGTCAACCCTGGGTAGGTATCATGGCGTTTTATCTTCTTCACTTATTGTTTACTGTTACTGTACGTACAAATGGTGTAGTATATTTACATTTTCTCTCTTCCACCACTTCTTACCAATGGAAGCCTACTACTCGACAAATGAAATGGCGGATATGATATTCTGCTATGGTTTAGCAAATGGACGTTGAGTGCGAGCCTGTGCCATCTACGCTAAATAAAAATAATAAAAAAAATCCATAGTACAGAGTGCTCTCTGATACTCTGTTCAGCAGACTCTGTTCATCAGACGTTTCAAACGTCTGAGGGACTCAGGTACCCTTGCACATCGGAAGACTCATAGTGGAAGGCGCTGCACAGTACAAACGCCTGATATCCTGTTATGGAGGAATGTGTGCTGTGTTTCGTGAAAAACAAAAAAGCACCATACTATCGGCGTGTGACGATTGACAACAGCCGAAGGCGAGTTTCACTCTCTTATCTGTGGGATAATTCATGAATAATTGCTATGCTCTTATCATCTACAGCGTATTCGGGACCTAAGGCCACAGGATCATCATAGTAGACGGTGGTTCTGTAAATGACTTGCAGAAGTGTGCCACAGATCCACTGTCCATATCAAATATTTTATTTACCAATGAGACACAGTTCATAAGAGATGGTGTTTTGAATTTTCATAACCGTCACATATGGACAGATGTAAATCCGCAAGCAATTCAGGAAAGAGGACATTAACACTGATTCTCAAACAATGTATGGGCTCAAATATTTGGCGATAGATTAATGTGCGACCACGAAAGTTAACTGGGGCACATTATCTAGAACCTTTCATTAATGTATTGTCTACCTTGTTGGAAGCTGTACCAGTGCAGTAACGATTATGAGTGTGGTTCATGCATGGTGGCGCACCAGCACACTTTCGTCACAGTGAGCACAGACATCTGACGCAGACATTCCAGAACCGCTGGAGTGGTCACGTGTCCCCACACCATGGCCTGCTTGTGCCCCAGATCTCCACCCCATAGGCGTTTGGTTGTGGGAAAACTTGACGTACGAACATTAGAGTGTCGCATCTTCAATGCATGTGAGTAAGTAGAACAACACCTGAGTGTACTTCAAAGGACGTGTCATTCCTTGCAGAGCACAGAGGAGTAAACTGTCATGAATGGATGAATGGACACACACACACACACACACACACACACACACACACGTATATATATATATATATATATATATATATATATATATATATATATATATATATATATATATATCGAAACAGTTGGTAAATAGAAGATTTATTTAAACCCCTTTACCACAGTTTCAACGTTCATAAAAACGTCTTCTTTAGAAGCAAATATTGAGAACGTAACGCGCGTTTTGGTGGTTAACACGCATCTTGGTTAGTACCGATTCAAAAGACTGCCATTCGGGTGTGCAACCGCCCCTGCATTTTTTCAGCAATATCTACAAACTGTTTGTGCGTCGGTCCCTACTGCAGCAAACTATCTGGACGATATTGTGATCTCCGGAAAAACGGAAGAAGAACATTTAGCCAATCTGAGAACATTATTTCACGTCTTGGGACAAAATGATCTTCGCTTGCGGAAGGACAAATGTGTGTTTTTTGCTCGTGATTTGCCATATCTGGGACATGTACTCAATGCCCAAGGCATACGTCCCAGTCCCGAGCACCTCCGTGCCATACAAGATTTGCCTTCGCCGCAGAATTTGAAGCAGCTAGAGAGTGTGCTGGGAAAAATCAATTACTACCATAAATATGTGCGCCAAGCCTCTTCGATTTCAGCTCCGCTTCATTGCTTACGCTGTAAAGGTGTTCCGTTCGTCTGGACGACGGAATGCGAACGCGCTTTTCGCCAGTTGAAATCGGCGTTGCTTTCCAAAACTTGCCTTACGCCATTCGATCCCCAGAAACCCCTTTTGTTGATGGTTGATGCATCGGATTTCGGGATCTGTTCTGTGCTTGCGCACAAAGATGGTTCGCACTATTGCCCTATTGCCTTTGCGTCCAAATTGCTCTCGTCTGCGCAAATAAATTATTCACAGATCGAGAAAGAAGCTTTGGCTCTCGTATTTGGTGTTACTAAGTTTCATGATTTCTTGTATGGTCGTCACTTTACCATCATCACAGACCACAAACCTTTGACATCGCTTTTTCATCCGACCAAGCCTGTACCTCCACGTACAGCGCAGAAATTCATTCGCTGGTCTATTTTCCTCTCGCAGTACAGCTACGATATCTTGTATCGGTCCACTGCTAAGCACGGAAACGCCGATGCGTTGTCCCATTTGCCTGTTGCTGAGGATAGAGCATTCGATTCTTCCGAACTTGCTTGCATGTTCATTGATTCGGAAACCGATGACGCGGTAGAATCGTTTCCGATTGATTTTCGTCGTGTAGCTACAGCCACAGCTGCCGATCCTGTCCTTGCTACCGTTTTGCGTTTTGTTGCTACGCTATGGCCCTTGTCAAAGTCACGGATCGAGGATCCGTTGATTCGCCGATTTTTTGCTCACAAGGAGAGACTTTTTGTACACGTGGTGTTTTGCTGTTGCGTTCTGATAATGATCAGTCCAGGGTCGTGGTCCCACGTTCGTTGCAGTCCTCTGTCTTACGGCTTCTCCACCAAGGACATTGGGGTATAGTGAGAACGAAACAACTTGCTCGTCAGCACTGTACTTGGTTCGGAATCGATGCCGCGATTACGAATATGTGCTCTTCTTGCATGGTATGTGCCGAACAACAATCAGCACCACCACGGAAATTCTTTGCATGGCGAAAAGCCACTTCCCCTTGGCAACGCTTACACGTCGATTTTGCTGGTCCCTTATGGAATGCTCGATGGTTGGTTCTGGTCGATTCATTCAGTAATTTTCCTTTTGTTGTCCGGATGTCTTCCACGACGTCTTCTGCCACCATCCAAGCGTTATCCGCTGTCTTTTGCATTGAAGGTCTTCCGCAGACTATTGTCTCCGACAATGGCCCACAACTCATGTCCGCAGAATTTCAGTCATTCTGCAAGGCCAATGGTATTCAACATCTGACGTCCGCGCCGTTTTCGCCACAGTCAAACGGTGCCGCTGAACGTTTGGTCCGGACTTTCAAGTCACAGATGTTGAAGTTGAAAGAGTCGCATTCTCGGGAGGACGCGTTATTGCTCTTTTTGTCCTCGTATCGCTTTCAGCCCCGCGATGGTCGCTCGCCGGCTGAGTTGCTTCACGGTCGCCCTCATCGAACCTTGATGTCTTTGCTACATCCGCCGCATCTGGTGCCTGTGCAGCGGCAGACACCTGCTTTTGCTCCAGGCGACGTTGTCTATCATCGCCACTACCGCGGTTCACGGCGTTGGCTCGCAGGGCGCATTCTTCGCAGCCTTGGCCGCGTGATGTATTTGCTTTTGGGGGCCTTTGGTGAGGTGCGTCGGCATCTCAATCAGCTGCGCCTCTGTCGTCGCACGGGATCTGCCGCTCCCCGTCTGCTTTCAGCGACGGTGCCGTCCGGTCAGCGCCCTAGGGACCCATCTACCGGCTCGCCTCAGCCCCAGGTGTTACCGACGCTGCTTTCCATTTTGCCCCATGGCGACGCGCCGCCACCGCCGCCGCCGCCGCCTGATCTCTCGCCGGCGACGCCCGCAGTGGACGCGTCGCTGCAACCGCTGGGCGCCTTCCTAGGTCACGCGCCGCCGATCGCTTCCCGTGACCAGCTGTCCTCGGCCATGGAACTCTTGCCCGCTCCGGACCATCTGTCGTCTTCGCCCGTCGGGTGCTCCGGCTCGATGGAGGTCGACCCTTCGGCCCCTCCTGTCTCTCTACGGGCGCATACACCGCATGTTGGCGTGCACCCTGGACTAGGTTTTCAGGAGTTTCCTAGCTCCCCTCGGACCGAATGGCAGGGTGTGGTTGGCACAGCCTCGCCTGTTGTTAGGCTCCCCACCTCGTCGCATACGTCAACATGGGGTCCTCCCCACGGCGGGCGGAAGCCTCATAATACAACCGTACGCCGATTTGCGGGGGAGGAAAGTGGTGTCACCGCCAGACACCACACTTGCTAGGTGGTAGCCTTTAAATCGGCTGCGGTCCGCTAGTATACGTCGGACCCGCGTGTCGCCACTATCAGTGATTGCAGACCGAGCGCCGCCACACGGCAGGTCTAGAGAGACGTCCTAGCACTTGCCCCAGTTGTACAGTAGACGATGCTAGCAATGGTTCACTGACAAATTACGCTCTCATTTGCCGAGACGATAGTTAGCATAGCCTTCAGCTACGTCAATTTCTACGACCTAGCAAGGCGCCATTATCATTTGCTATTTATCTTGTGATGCCTGTACTGTCAGACCGATGTTCACCGATTATGGATTAAAGTTAAGTATTCCCGAAGCTACGTACTTTTCTTCCTACTATAAACTCCTATAACTGTTCCAGACCTCACGCCAGCCTGCGTGAGCTTTAACGTGTGCTTTTCGGCTACCCATCATAGTGGCTTGGCTGTTTTGCCAAGTCACAACACTTATTTTATGTTGCGAGTCCCGCGAAGTAGTCATGTTTATAAAAATCAGCACATTATAAAAGGCTTGCCATACCTAAAATATTAAAAAAAAACATAGAGCATCTTTAACAAATCGCCATGTTGCCATTACTAATATATGTAATGGCAACAAGGCCATTTTCACTGTTTAGATTACGTCAAGCTTACTTAAATAATGAGCTGCTGTGTTCTGCGTTCATGTGATCTAACAAATATATTAGATCACATGAACGCAGAACACAGCAGCACATTATTTAAGTAAGCTTGACGTAATCTAAACAGTTAAAATCCGCTTTAAATGGCGTATAAGGTACACCTGACCGGTAACATTGCAAAAGATAACATTTGTAAAGCGTCATACAATCGCTAGGTGGCTCTTACATCAGCACCGTGTAAGAGACTGTAAATAATATTCTTTTCACATTTAGATTTAACTACTTTATTGAGTGACCTTTAAGAATAATAACAATTATAAAACTGCACTTTACTTACAACTGAATCACATTTTTATTCATATTTTCCAATTCGCATATTATTACTACTGCATGCATAATAGAAAAATTAAGGTATTTACTTTGCAACAGTTTATTTCATTGTTGTTGTTGTCGCGCATCCATACCGCAAAGCAACAGTCGCGAAAGCGCGCAGGTCCATTGCTGTTGGTGATGGTGAGGGAGTGGGGCGAGAGTGGGTTTGGCAGGATACATCCTGAACAATGATAGAGTAGCACTTGCAGTGCATAGGTTCAGTAAATACCCTCAAACTACAAAATATGTACAAATCTTTCCAACTAGTTTATTGTGACCTTGAGGTATAATAATTCACATACAGCTATGTATAAAACCGTAGAATGCTAATATTATATTGTGAGCCTGGTGAGACTAGAAACAACCACAGTTCAAGCATGCCACATAGATAATCGTCCTTTAGATGGACAGAGTTTTTCTTCACAAAAGTTGCTATAGACAGGCGCCAGTGGTACTTTGCTATGTGGGGCTGTGCATACATAGGTGTTGCACTGCAATGTAGGAAAATGTATATGGATATGTGTGACAGAGAAATTATCACATAAACAGCAGTATGTGACCAACCATGACAAAAACTAATAGTACCTGTTATTTATGTTATGCAGGTAGCAACATGGCTGCTTTTCTATTTCTGTGTTTGGGGTACAATATTTCTAAGAACAATGGTCTTAGCATAGTGACAACTTGGGGTGCATATCATTTCTGCAGTGGGTAACTGCAGAAGGTTAATTAAAGGAATAACTAAGAAGTACCATTATATTTGTGCAAAAAATCTCGAACATTAAAAACATAAGATTACAGTCATTTAAGATAAAAAGTCTTGGTAGATCTTTACATTGTGAGAAATGTGGTGTACTCATAATATCAATGTACATATAATAATAACATTATGGATACTAGGTGATGGTGTAATCTAACAGCTGACATAGCTTGTCTCCCTATGTGCAATCAAATTTTCTTTTAATTTTTTTAGAACATGGCAAATTACTGACATAAATATACAATAGTAACAACCTACGTTATGGGACCCTTCCTTATACCCCGCTGTTGCAAATGGATGTTACACCACGAGACGTACGCCAATTTGAATACAGCGTATACAGAGAACAAAATTGTGCTGATGGAGGTTTGAACACAGTCCAACCCTTGAACACTTAACCACGACGCCTCAGCTATAAATATTCGCTGAATATTGGACTTGTTAAGCTTGGACGGCTCATTGTTTCTACTTTGCTTTTTCTTAACAGTTCAGTATACCTTCTTATTTTCATGCTTGTTCTGGGATCAGATTTTGACGGAGTTTTCACTGGACCATCTTATCACTAAATCTGAGGGGGATGTCAGAGGGAGTTTCCCTTGTTAGATGAAGCTAGTACATAGGCTAAAAATTATTTGGATATATCTTGCTTCTCACTGGTTCACACAGTAGTACGATTTTACAGCAATTGTGACTTAGTTACATAGATGACTTCAAGATGTAACATATTTGTAAGGAGAGACCATATCAAAGAAATTCGTGTGAAACTATTACTGAACATAATAGTGCGTTGTGGTGGGTGGTGGACAAAAACCACAATTAACATTTCAAGGTAAAGGCTAAAAATGGGAAAGTGCAACATATTATATAGGCGCCAGAAGTATTTAATATTATCTACATATGTTATATATAGTTTAAGTAGTGTGCAACATACAGCATGGCTGTATTACAGCAAAGTTTTAAAAGTCTGTACTTACGTTATGCTATGTTTCTGTGTGCCATGTGACATGAATAAACTAAAAGATAAGGGTTTTTCCAACATATGGAAGATGGTAGAGCAATCATTATCGAAAATGCTGACGAATATTATCAAATAATGTAAAGTCGCTTTCAGGCTAGTCATTTATATCATACTCTGTTACTAACGTCTCATATAAGAAAAGGCATAAAACTGCTGGTGTTAAAGGGAAGTATTAGAATACATGATTATACAGGATGAAGAAATTGTTATCTACAAATTCGAACTGCTCATTAAGAACATCACTTGCTTGTCTTTTTCCTCGGCTATATATTTCTAATTTTAAAAGAATGTCTAATTTTCCCGCTTTAGGGGAATAGCGTAAAATTTTCATGTCATGCTCTATATTATCTCTACTGGGCTTGGACTCTCTTACGTGCTCACTGACGCTGGTGGTATTATAATTTCCACTATGCTCCGCAAACTTGTGTAAAATATCAAAGACACAAAATCTTTTGCATTTACCACATTTTAATTTATAGCCGCTTATGCAGTTATACTTATTCTCATGGTCTTCTATTTTATGCCTAAGTTTGACTCCTAATTTGTTGAGGTGTTGATTTTTGTCCACATAACAACTTGGCGTAAGGTCCAACGTAAAATGAAAACGTTGCACAACAAAAAGAGTTTTAGGTATGTAAATGTACAGTTCAACTTCTGTTTTCTGTAATGCCAAACTAAATCTTTTATGTCAAATATTACGTCTCAACTCATGTTATGAGACATATTCCATGTATATGTACTTTCTTACAGACCGGAAGATGACAGCAAGTCTGTCGAAACTGGTCGTCGTAAATAAAGAAGTGTTTTATGAGATCTAGGATGTTGAATGCTTTTAGCAAGTATAACAGATCACTCCTTCAGGATTCTCAGAGCAGGAAAATTCAATCAAGTTATGCCCCATTACGCACTGTAGGAAACCTATATATTACAGAATACGAAACAGAAAATAAAGGAGTGTATCCTACACATTATGTACTAAACACAACTTAACGACGAATTAAACAAGAATTTACCTTAAAAGTACATTTCACACTGCAGGAAAGGTGAAAAGTAAACTAGAATTAATTTGGGTCAGATTGCTAAAAACAAATCTTTACAAAAATCGTCTTCTGACTGAAGAAGTAAGTAGAACAGAAAATAGTTCCAAGACCATATTACCGAGAAACCGTTTAAAGGAGTCCCACGAATAATGAAGAATAAAATTAAACAGTTATCTGATAACATTACTACCACGCATTACAAAAGGTTAGAACGGCTTTTACCTACTCTACCAAAGCATTACGATGCTCAAATATGAACCTTTCCAACATTTGTAAGTAGAAAAGAAATATTAAAGTCAGTGGATTTTACAGACACCGAAAAACTACTTTCAGAGAATGTTTTTCAACACAGATTATACAATCAATGGCAAAGCAAATGAAAGAAGTAATAGCTGACAAAAATACCACTTAAATTGTGCTGGATAGAAAAAAGAGGTTATTACCACATCCATAAAAAGAGCACAACCATTAAATAACGAAAAAATTATAACTCGCTAAAAGCACTAGATATATAATTTTAAAAATAATAAAAAACTAAACGATTCCTACATATCCACATACCTCTCCAATAGGAATTATGAGTTATTTAAAGAATAATTATTAACACATTCCGTATGTGAATGGAATGGGAACGAACACTAATAAATGTTGCAATAGGACGTATTCTCTGCCATGCATTTAAAAGTGGTTCACAGACAGATTACAGGTGTGGATTTAGATTGGATAATGTGTGCGAGGTCATATTTGCTTTTTCAAATGAACTGAAAATGTTAATCAAATAATTGAGACACGATTACGTTTACATTGTACAGGGCAAGATGTGTGAGCAAGAAGAGGTTACAGTCATTGCAAGAGATTACGCCGCAGAATTATCAGCCACAAGGCTGCAGTGAATGCTGAGTAGGATCACATTACCATTGAACCTAAGAAACGTGCATTGCCACTTCAATTTTTATGGCGTACTCATGAAAAATATGCTTTGCAGCAATACCTATTTTAACAAAAGGTTTTGTTTTGGACCATCAAAATCCGTCTGCTTAACTAGGTTTCCCTTCCAACACACATGCATCCACACACACACACACACACACACACGCACAGAGAGAGAGAGAGAGAGAGAGAGAGAGAGAGAGAGAGACACCGTCTCCGGGAATGGTACAGGGAGACAATTATCGAACTGTATGAAAGAAACGTAAATTAGCTACAAGCTACCGCAAGTACACACTTTATTCAACATGTAAACGTCACTATAGGTATTTGGATATACCAGCAGATTATGACATTCGATATGCCTACCATCATTCGCGATGATGTGTCATAGACATATAGCGAGATCCTTCATGACCCACTGAAGTGCCGGAACATCGATGCTATCGACGACCTCCTGAAAGGCTGTTTTCAGCTCAGTATTGGTTTTGGGGTTATTGCTGTACACCTTGTCATTAATATAGCACCACAAAAAGGAGTCGCATGTGCTGAAATCCGAAGGATATGGTGGCCAATCGAGGCCCATCGCAGTGGCCTCTGGGTACCCCAGAGGCAGAGCGCGGCCCACAAGGCCATCAGGACATCAGACGCTCTCCTACTTCGGTGGGGTCGAGTCCCCTCTAGCGTGAAACACATCTCGTCGAAATCATGATCACTTTGTATAATGGGGATGAAATCATCTACCAAAACCTTCACGTAGCTTTCGGCAGTTACCGCACGATCAAGGAATATCGCACCGACTACTCCGTGACAGGAAATTGCACACCACACAGCCACCCGTTGAACGTGACGAGATTTCGCGATCGCGAAATGCGGATTCTCAGTTCCTCAAATGCGCCAACTTTGCTTATTGGCGAACCCATCCAAATGAAAGCGGGCTTTGTCGCTAACCCAATCCATACAGCACATACTAATTCCAATCGTGCCTCGCTGCCAACCGTGCAGTTTTAACGTCCTAACACAAACAGTTCGGAAGCTATGGCAACGTTATTTGATATCGTGATTAACTGATTGATTAATGCCTCTTAATCACATATTTTTCATGCTGATTCAGGAGGAGGACGTAAGATAAATGCGGGAAAAATTCGTTAGGAAGTTTTCATCTGATGCTGAACTTTCCTGCTACTAATAAGAATTTATACGCATTGCTAATCGACTACTTATCGTAATACATGAAAACAGGGGTAACACATTACAAAACAGGAAGAGTCTGAGGAGTGCGGTATGCCCTATCGGCATTGGAGAAAGGGCGGGGCCATACAATATTCAGCACAGAACATGTTACCAACAAATTTGGAGCAACGGTGATGGTTCATTTGAAGGACTGCAAGGTGTATCTGCCATCAAAATTTTGGATCATCAGTCTCACTCAACCAGACGCTCTCAACAGTGGTAGACTGTGCATAATATATCGTAGAAGAGACAAAAAAACAGGCGCAGTCCATTTTGAAATTTTTTTGTCAAAAAATGTCAGTTTCTATTCACAAAGTACACTCCTGGAAATGGAAAAAAGAACACATTGACACCGGTGTGTCAGACCCACCATACTTGCTCTGGACACTGCGAGAGGGCTGTACAAGCAATGATCACACGCACGGCACAGCGGACACACCAGGAACCGCGGTGTTGGCCGTCGAATGGCGCTAGCTGCGCAGCATTTGTGCACCGCCGCCGTCAGTGTCAGCCAGTTTGCCGTGGCATACGGAGCTCCATCGCAGTCTTTAACACTGGTAGCGTGCCGCGACAGCGTGGACGTGAACCGTATGTGCAGTTGACGGACTTTGAGCGAGGGCGTATAGTGGGCATGCGGGAGGCCGGGTGGACGTACCGCCGAATTGCTCAACACGTGGGGCGTGAGGTCTCCACAGTACATCGATGTTGTCGCCAGTGGTCGGCGGAATGTGCACGTGCCCGTCGACCTGGGACCGGACCGCAGCGACGCACGGATGCACGCCAAGACCGTAGGATCCTACGCAGTGCCGTAGGGGACCGCACCGCCACTTCCCAGCAAATTAGGGACACTGTTGCTCCTGGGGTATCGGCGAGGACCATTCGCAACCGTCTCCGTGAAGCTGGGCTACGGTCCCGCACACCGTTAGGCCGTCTTCCACTCACGCCCCAACATCGTGCAGCCCGCCTCCAGTGGTGTCGCGACAGGCGTGAATGGAGGGACGAATGGAGACGTGTCGTGTTCAGCGATGAGAGTCGCTTCTGCCTTGGTGCCAATGATGGTCGTATGCGTGTTTGGCGCCGTGCAGGTGAGCGCCACAATCAGGACTGCATACGACCGAGGCACACAGGGCCAACACCCGGCATCATGGTGTGGGGAGCGATCTCCTACACTGGCCGTACACCACTGGTGATCGTCGAGGGTACACTGAATAGTGCACGGTACATCCAAACCGTCATCGAACCCATCGTTCTACCATTCCTAGACCGGCAAGGGAACTTGCTGTTCCAACAGGACAATGCACGTCCGCATGTATCCCGTGCCACCCAACGTGCTCTAGAAGGTGTAAGTCAACTACCCTGGCCAGCAAGATCTCCGGATCTGTCCCCCATTGAGCAAGTTTGGGACTGGATGAAGCGTCGTCTCACGCGGTCTGCACGTCCAGCACGAACGCTGGTCCAACTGAGGCGCCAGGTGGAAATGGCATGGCAAGCCGTTCCACAGGACTACATCCAGCATCTCTACGATCGTCTCCATGGGAGAATAGCAGCCTGCATTGCTGCGAAAGGTGGATATACACTGTACTAGTGCCGACATTGTGCATGCTCTGTTGCCTGTGTCTATGTGCCTGTGGTTCTGTCAGTGTGATCATGTGATGTATCTGACCCCAGGAATGTGTCAATAAAGTTTCCCCTTCCTGGGACAATGAATTCACGGTGTTCTTATTTCAATTTCCAGGAGTGTATTACTCACTATAAGACATGTTAATATTAGATCTCTGATAAGAAGACTGATATGACTCCATGCTTTATTCACAAGGCTGTCTCACATAAAAGGTCACTAGTGAGCTGAAAGCCCTTACAGTAGTCACAGAGCATTGAAAGACCTAAGTAGAAACAAGGTCACGGGAATAGATAACATTCCAGTAGAACTACTGGAACTCGGTTGGTAGGACATGTTCTGAGGCATCAAGGGATCATCAATCTAGTATTGGAGGGCAGCGTGGAGGGTAAAAATCGTACAGGGAGACCAAGAGATGAATACACTAAGCAGATTCAGAAGGATGTAGGTTCAAATGGCTAAAAGCACTATGGGACTTAACATCTAAGGTCATCAGTCACCTAGACTCAGAACTACTTAAACCTAACTAACCTAAGGACATCACACACATCCACGCCCGAGGCAGGATTCGAAACTGCGACCGTAGCAGCAGCGCGGTTCTTGACTGAAGCACCTGGAAGCATTTAGGCTGCAGTACGTACTGGGAGATGAAGAAGCTTGCACAGGATAGAGTAGCATGGAGAGCTGCATCATATCAGTCTCAGGACTAAAGACCACAACAACAACAGCAACAACAACAGTTTCTATAAGTATCTTATTAAGATTTCCCACCCTAGAAGCATAAGAGTAAGGTATTTTCAGCAAAAAAGGTTTTTCCATCGTTGGCCTGTGTTATTAAATAATGAGATAGCAAACTGAAGTTTAAAGAGAAGTTACTTCACACCTGCAGTGGCTTTGTGAATGCTGCCGCAACAAAGGATATAAACAACAAAACATCCAGTAACAGAAAGAAGTATGTGCTACATTTCAGGAAAAAAAATTTTCATAACTATCTCTAATGACCACAGTATCAATCAGAAGCTAAACACTAGTCTTAGAACATATAGGAACATTTAGAACTTATATAGTGTCAAGTGCAAATCTTACTTTGTGGTAGTGTGAAGGTACCATATTTTCTGATGTTAAGGTATCTAGTGTAAAATATCTAGTGTTTTACTTATGAGCCAGTTAAGTTTCTTTGTCTATCGAGACCATTCCAAGTGTTCTATTTTCAGTATATTTTCACGTTTCATAGATTTTTTTTTCATGACTGAGGCATTAGCCAGGTGTCTAGATAATTTCTTCTGTGTGAGTGGTGATATAGCCAACGGGCTTGCCACATTGGATCTCGCAGATTAAACAAAGTTAAAAATGTCAGGCTTGGTTAGTGCTTGGATGGATTATCTTCTGGATATTCCAGGTGCCATCGAATTTGAAAGATTTGCTGTTGCGCAGTATGACTATTATTATTATAGTTGCCACATGTGATGAGGAATTTAATGATCTTGAGGAGTACTATTGATGAGACAATTTATAGTGCTTTTCTTGATTATGGGGACGAGTGAGGCAGTGTGAAGTGCTCTTACACATGATGATTTAATTAGAGATGTGATTACCATCTCTCACATAGATACATAACACCTTCTTATTCTTGTTTTATTCGTTAATGATGTAATTTTATGCATGCACTGTGCAGTTTCTTGTTGGAGTGTCAGGTCTCCATTTGATTAACGTCCATTTTCATCATATCATTGTTATGAATATTTTGATGTAGTGATATTGGGTTTATCAGAATAATGTATGATATAATGAGATGATACTACGTAGGAATTTTCGTTTGTTTGTTGTGAGTCTGAAACTGTGACGTGTGATTGTGAGTGGATATTATCTATCTAGTGAGGTTCAGTACACGCTGTGCATGATATAAAGGTGGATTTATGCCAGTTATGTTTAGCCTTTACTAGATATTTTACTTGATGATAGTTCCCTTGAATGAGTAACATTCGTCTTTGATAAAGAGCAATTCGTATGCAATATAAGTGTGGGCACAATCTGATATGTTGTGGATATTTATATTTTGCAGACGTTTGTGTTATGGCTTTATGATTCTACTGTGTTCCAAATGACGAGATAGTTCTGTCCTAGTATACTGAAAAGTGAGTTATGATTTGCAATTGTTGTGTCTTGGTCTGTAGAGATGAGTATATGATGTGACAGATGTTTCGTTTGTTCGATTTTTGAGCCAGAGTGGGTACACTGTGAGCGTTAAAGTGAATGTAATGTGTAGTGAGGTTACCATCTTAGTGCTCAGAGGCTTATACTGACCGTGTCTGTGATGAGTGTAGTAAGTTCAAAGTCTTTCCTGCCAAGGCAGTGCATATTTTGTCTTTCATGCTATATGTTGTTTACTACTCTTGTTCTGCACCATGTCTGTGTTTGTAGATCTATTACTATCGATGGACTTGGTGTGAGAGTAGTTTGAAGAACTTGGCCAGCAGAAATAAAATATGTATGTCCATATGGTGTGAAAGTAAAATGATTCATTCGGGTTGCTTGAGACATATCTGACTGTGTCAAGGGAAATAATAACTGTGATTAAGATCTCGATATAGATTGCGTTTCATTGATGCTTCATTAGGTTTTATGATGGTTTCTCCAGACTGTCGTGCTGTTTAAGACTGTAGTGCTGCGATTTCGCTATGCAACAATGCAAGTAGCAGTCATACTAATGTCCGAGATTAAGGCTAGTGTAATTTTTGATGCGGTACGTTTTTTCAGCTGCAATAAATCATATTTGACGTCCAACTGCATACAGTGATGAAACACCGTTAACGTTCACCCGCGTCGGCTAATGTTTCTGGTCTTCTTCTGTTGCCGCGTCCTGTTGTTGGTAACTGTGGCTCCGTGTCGCATCTGAACCTCTTTGTCAACCTTCAGCCTCCTTCTGAGGAACACAGCTTCTGTCCCCACTAAAATATTCCAGTTACTGTTCCTGAACTTTTCTTTTTCTTTTACGTGTGTTTCAAGAATTAAAAATTCGAGCGATTTATGCTTTTAAGTAATTCATTTCACTCGTGCTATTAATAATTACCAATTGTGTGAATATGTAAGGCAGTGTGGAAAGTGCAGCAATTTTAATTTGTTTCCTGTAGTTTCAAAAATGGTTCAAATGGCTCTGAGCACTATGTGGACTTAACTGCTGAGGTCATCCGTCCCCTAGAGCTTAGAACTACTTAAACCTATATAACCTAAGGACATTACACACATCCATGCCCGAGGCAGGATTCGAACCTGCGACGGTAGCGGTCGCGTGATTCCAGACTTTAGTTCCTAGAACCGCTCGGCCACTCCGGCCGGCTCCTGTAGTTTCAATCGATGGAAGATTTCATGTTGGTTTTGAGCGAAACTAGACACTGTAACTAGATACACTGCACAATAGACTTGAACACGTCCATCTTCGCACCCCTTCGCTGTGCTATACGAGTATAATGCTAAATAAGGAAACAATTTGAAGAATGGTCTCATCTCTTAAAATGCTGCGGACTCTTAATAGCTCTTAATCATAGCAACACAATTATAGAATTTTAGTGCAGAAGATTCCCTGTTCACCAATAGTGCTGTAACAATATTTAGCAGGCTGTCCTTTTTTTTTCAGAACGCTTCCAAGAAAGTTAACAGAATCACAGTACAAGTTGTAATGAAAGACATGGAGGCAATCAACATCTGCAAATCCAAGGAAACGACGCCGTAAAGTTGATCAGTGGGACTCTGGCTGCTGACCAGGCGACAGAAGTGGCGCAGCTCTGACGTTTCTGGACTGCGGAGAGTCGAACTCAGGAGTAGCCGGCAGAGGACAGGAGCTGTCTGCGCCGCCTCCATGTCCACTGTCACCATTAACACCTGTGGCTACTGCCACGACAGAAGCAACATGTGTATCGCCACTAGCTGTTTCTGCTGACGTGTTAAGACTGCGGCAACTGCATTCGAAGATATACTGCACAGTGCAGTCACCATTAATAAGACTAAGAGTATCTCGTGGGCTGAAAGAACCTCCTGGGACAGGTTGCACAGTGCGGAGTAGACTCTCCTCAGCTTGCGGTAGCGATCTGCAAGTGGTCGCCGCTGGCATCTCACTTGGGCTGTAGCTCTCAGACACTGGTTGAGCTGGCGCAAGTCACTCCTCACAAGAAGAACGAGCCCCACATATCTGCAAACAGCTGTAGGTAGAATACCACTTGAGAACAATGATAACGTATACGTCCATTTCATCCCTTCCATCAGATATGCTGACGTCACAGCAGCTACACGTAGCGCGAGAGAGCCTGCGTACACCACTTTGCAGCAGATCCTCATCGCCACGCTGGAGAAATGGCGCCACTCCAAGATATCGCTGTCCCGGTAAGACAATAGAGTGAGTAACCTCTGGTACTTGTGGGTATTTCGAAACAGGTCTACGGTGACGGCCGTCACCGTGGTGGCGTAGGATGTCATCACATCGGCCACAGACCACACAAAGGTGATGGAATCCTTTTTCATCGCGTTCATAGCTTGCATCTAGTTTATCATAAGCGCTGTTAGTGCCAGGCTCACGACGACAGCAGCCGCTGCGTACAGTGTACCAGCACGTGTCCTCCGTAGCCCACACCTCTCAGTGTCCACTGTGAACGGCGTCAGCCCGAAAACCCTGCAGATGGCGTGGTATCGTGATAAAGATCTTAAGAAGTCCCTTCCATTCACCATTTCAATATCAGATAGCAGTACAGGACACTATCAGTACCTGCGATAAAAGAAAAAAAGACCCAGTTACAATAAGAAAGTTGCTTGCATTACATAGAGAACAAATCTTAAATTATCAACATAGAAATGATTAACAGATTAAACTCAGCCCAGAGATAGCACATTCACGACAAATGAGTTTTCCTTAACGTATGTTTTCAAAAACCATTACGGTAATAATAGAGTCACCATGGGGATGATGATTATTTTTCGACATGTGAAATCGGTGCAACGGTACAGCCTTTTTAACGAAATATAAACTTGACGATCCAGTATAGTCATCGCTTCCCTACAAACCGCAAATAGTCAAAACTAAGACAATTCGAATCATTCATAAATTGTTAAGTATGAGTGTGGTGTCACCGCCAGACACCACACTTGCTAGGTGGTAGCTTTAAATCGGCCGCGGTCCATTAGTACATGTCGGACCCGCGTGTCGCCACAGTCAGTAATTGCAGACCGAGCGCCACCACACGGCAGGTCTAGAGAGACATACTAGCACTCGCCCCAGTTGTACTACGACTTTGCTAGCGACTACACGGACGAAGCCTTTCTCTCATTTGCCGAGAGACAGTTAGAATAGCCTTCAGCTAAGTCCATGGCTACGACCTAGCAAGGCGCCATTAACCATATCTGGAGAGTGTCTCATTTGTATAACCAAGAGCGATGTACCGCAATGATGGAATTAAAACAGACGCTACGTACTTTTCTTTAGTGCATTAATAACGTATCCTGTTCCAGACTTCACGCCCGTCTGCGTTAGATAGCGTGCATTTCAGCCTCCTCTATCTACAAGGTGTTGGCACATTTGCCAACACAACAATGAGGTCTAGGTAAATTCTGATTGTTTGATCGTATAAGTTCTTATGTTCTCTTAACAGAACGAATAAGACTGACTTCCCTGTAAGATGTTTATTAATTACTACAAGTGCTACTATTGTTTCGTAAAAACCACCCATCAAGCACATTGCAAAATCTACTGTTAAGAGTGTCTTTAGTGAGTCTTCGTTACACCACATACAGAGCCTGAAATATTTAAATATTCTGAGTAAAGTAAGTAAATAAATGAAAATAAATAAGACAGAAAAGAAGGAAAGTCAAGAGGCAATATTTTAACATAACCGGGAACATTGTCGACGGCGCACTAAATCAGTTCGAGATGGAAGTGGCGATTGCAACTTGAAGGAGTAGTGTCGGCAGTCTTCAAGGTAAGCCAAGAAAACCTAAATCATGTGGCACAATCGAAATTCATACTCCATTTATCTCATATACAAGTTTAGCAACTTATATTATATCTGAATTTTTTTGCCAGTGTGGTTTGGCAGTGAACTGGGCTAGTTTTGTTGTGTTTTCTTGTTAGCGTAATGCTGTCCTTACTTTTTTATCCATTTACGTGTAGCTTCTTAATAAAAAATTTGTTGACTAACGTGGGATCGTAGCCATCGTTTTCTGATAATACTTCGCTATGTAAGTTATATCTAGAAAGTTTACTTTATTATGGTCTGCATGCTCGATTATAAATATATTATTGTGTGATATCAAATACTGGAATAACAACAACGTGGGACGAGTGTACTGCCGCTCCCCACATAAAGGAATCATTGAGCTGCAGACAGGCGCAATGAAAAAACAGCCAAAAGACTGGGCTTTAAGACAGTGCTCCTTCAGAAAAAGAAAACAAACAGATATTCCCACAAGAAAAACTCACACAGACCTGGTCACTGCCGGTGGGCACTGGAGCCTGACTCATGATAAGTCGGGCTCCAGCGTCCAGAAACAGTGCCCATTTTTATGAGAGTTGTGCTTGAGTGAACGTGTGTGTGTTTTCTATTTCCGAAGAGGAATATTGTTATAACGCTCAATACTTCAGCTGTATTTTTGATTGAGCCTCTTGGTGACCCAGCGTCTCCTCATGTGATGAGTATCGATCTATTCTTTCCGTACTGATTATATTTTTGTGTTATTTATTCCATTCTGTGGAACATCTCTATTTACGTTTCTGATCGGTCTTGTAACAGTAGTGCATCATCTACCTATTTGTACAGGTAACGGATTTTATTAATCCATTTAGGATGGCTATAAGGGAACTGGTTCTCAGTATGTTGCAGTTAAATATTAGCGAGTATTCCGGCAAGCTGGTTTCCCATTGCTAAACCGCATTCTAGTACATATATTTGGTTACTGAACTTGGAATGGTTGTAGGAGAGTTACAGTTTTAGTAAAGTAGTAAAATTCCGCCACAACTACTGCGTTTGACGTACGACGTGTGGGAACCTTCTGTTCGGCAATTTCAATGGTCTCATTAACTATTCAGTTGGTGTACATGTTGATTTTATCTAACAAAATATGTTTTAAATCGGATGGGATATCGATGTCTGTAATTTGTTGTATCACTCCACTAGAACTATTCACTGTATACTGATTTCCATATGTACAGTCCTGAGCAAGTATACAAATTACCTTCGTCTTAGTCAGAATAAAGAACTACTTTGCAGTTTATTGTTGGATTGAAAGGGTTACTGTATTTATGAATTCTTGGCAGTGACTGCAGTTTATTTGCAGATGGGTTCATCATGTTGCAATATGTTTCTTTCTGTTTTGTCGAGTAGATGTTCTTTGCTATTTAGGGATTTTCAATTTGGACAGACACCAAGTAGCTGGATATCTTTTTGTACAAATCACGTTATTTTTGTTGGACAATCGATTCTTTTTATGCAGACTATTTTAAACATGTCTCCACAGTATTCCCTTCATCAGTTACTATTACATTGTTAGTGTTTATTTCACAAAAAGTACGATGATTTTCGTATTGAGGAGATTATCAAATGATATCAAACGCTCATTTGAAATGTGCAAGCTGAGAATAAACATCAGAACACACACCAGAACACCAAGTTGTCATTCCATGGAACATTCCATGGAACATTCCTACGGAATATCAGACCAGCTGTGTGGCTGGATTGAAGAGTTTTTAGCAAACAGAACACAGCATGTTGTTATCAATGGAGAGACGTCTAAAGACGTTAAAGTAACCTCTGGCGTGCCACAGGGGAGTGTTATGGGACCATTGCTTTTCACAATATATATAAATGACATAGTAGATAGTGTCCGAAGTTCCATGCGGCTTTTCGCGGATGATGCTGTAATATACAGAGAAGTTGCAGCATTAGAAAATTGTAGCGAAATGCAGGAAGATCTGCAACGGATTGGCACTTGGTGCAGGGAGTGTCAACTGACCCTTAACATAGACAAATGTAATGTATTGCGAATACATAGAAAGAAGGATCCTTTATTGTATGATTATATGATAGCGGAACAAACACTGGTAGCAGTTACATCGGTAAAATATCTGGGAGTATGCGTGCGGAACGATTTGAAGTGGAATGATCATATAAAATTAATTGTTGGTAAGGCGGGTGCCAGGTTGAGATTCATTGGGAGAGTCCTTAGAAAATGTAGTCCATCAACAAAGGAGGTGGCTTACAAAACACTCGTTCGACCTATACTTGAGTATTGCTCATCAGTGTGGGATCCGTACCAGATCGGGTTGACGGAGGAGATAGAGAAGATCCAAAGAAGAGCGGCGCGTTTCGTCACAGGGTTATTTGGTAACCGTGGTAGCGTTACGTAGATGTTTAACAAACTCAAGTGGCAGATTCTGCAAGAGAGGCGCTCTGCATCGCGGTGTAGCTTGCTCGCCAGGTTTCGAGAGGGTGCGTTTCTGGATGAGGTATCGAATATATTGCTTCCCCCTACTTATACCTCCCGAGGAGATCACGAATGTAAAATTAGAGAGATTAGAGCGCGCACGGAGGCTTTCGGACAGTCGTTTTTCCCGCGAACCATACGCGACTGGAACAGGAAAGGGAGGTAATGACAGTGGCACGTAAAGTGCCCTCCGCCACACATCGTTGGGTGGCTTGCGGAGTATAAATGTAGATGTAGATGTAGATGTAGAATGCTGTAAATTCACTCACTGCGGAGTCTATAAGTTAAAGTGGAATAGACTTGAGATAACATACATTGGAAAGGTACGAAGAAATGAAAACAATATCCATAGAAGATGTGAACGCCACTGACAGAAACCTATCTCCCTGTTCTCCCTCTTCTCCGCTCATAGGAAGCACACCGCGCCTGGTACACGCGGTGATCGGGGGCCACAGCACAGCTATGACACCTGAGGATGCGTTCTTAACAGTCCGAAACGGGTCGTGTCAAAATAAACCAATTTACAACTGAAGCGGTATTTTCAACCTCTTCTATCTTTATTTATTTTACATCTAAAAACGCAAAAACATTCAGCTAGTGACATAAAACAACGCCTGGTAGTCCCAGCAACTGATGGAAAACGTAGCAAACTAACTACTTTAGATAAAATACGAAGTTTCACACACTTGAAAAAACATCCTATCATTGTTTCCAACGAAGAGACAGTGTTAAATAACAAAAAATCGTCGAAAATTTCACCGATGTTGTTCTAAGCGTCTATTGTTGCAATACATTCTTTTGTATGATATTATGGTAACAAAATAATGTAATATATAAACGAATTTGTATAGTCTGAGATCAGTCAAGTTAATCATTACCTTTGGATATAAAGTACATCAAATTTGACAATTGAACATTAACCAAATCTACAGTGCGAGTCAAAATAATATGAACAATCTTAATTTACCGTTTTTTATTCCATGTTTTTGAAACCCACAGACGAAAGACATTTGAACAGAGAAGAATGGAGATAGCTTAACGGACGTTGTGCAGTCGGCGACAGAAGTGTGACGAAGGTTTGTAGAATGATTTCCATACAGATGGCCGGCAACTCGTTTAACAATTTATCACATTTACCAGAACGTTTGTATCAACTCGATTAGTAGCTGACAATTATCACAAAACTGTACTGTTGCACGTTGATTTGAGTGCATCAATCATGTTGGTTGTCAGGTTGAGACTCCATATAATGACATCTCTGAGTAAATAATTTCTGTCAAATAGTGTGCACGAATTATGACTCAACTGTATGTGCTGAATATCACGGGTATATGTTGACATAATAACAGGTAAATTATTGGCAAAAGTTGTTCGCATATCCTAAAAGCAGTACACATAGCATATATGGTGAATCATAAAATAACTGATATGGAAAATTATTCACCTGAGGTAAATTTACGCTGTAGCGCAAGTACCGCTGATGATGGGTACATGCCCCAATTCTGCTCCGCATAGAAATAAATAAGAATATAATCTAGAGGATAATTTGTCAGTGAGCCTTACTCTATCACCAATCCTTGCCCACTTTGATCTGTGGCATATGTTATATCTGCACTTTCCACCTACCTTTTGTATTCCAACGCTTAACATCTGTTTTCCAGTTCCGTTTCAACAATCTCCACGTCACAAGACATAAAGTAATTCCAGAGAGCAAACCATCTTATTGGCTTTAATGTAGCACACTCGTGCCATCAGAAGTGAAGGCTCCAGCTCATTCCCTTCCCACAGAAGTGCAGTACTACGTATCTCCCGGTTCTTCTCCTTCACTTCTGCTTTTACCAGTTTCCTACGTGATCGATATTGTTATATGGGTTAAAGTAGTGATAGTGACTGCTAGCGACCGGATTCCCTCACTAACGCCACCGCTCCCCGTGGGACAGAGTCTGTGCAGCAGATCTGTCTGCTTGTAGTGTACTGCTCATGTTTAAGTGCGAGAACTTTCTTCCTAACGCTTATGTAGTACTATCTGACGCGGGACAGAATTTACAGCCCAGTATTTACCTAGATGGCTGTGGAAAACCGCGTAAAATCCGCCTCTAGGGTGACTGGCTAACGAGCGCTTGTTGTTAATGCACTAGGGGGATTCGATCAGAGGAAGCTTCACCTCCTCGAATCCCTGAAGTGATGCATTAACGCGCTCGGATATCTGGGCAGGTTTGTAGCTTCTAGTTACTAAATGCCAGATACCAGCATAAATATCGCACATTCTTTTCAAAGCACCACTCTTTCCAGTACTTTCCTCATCATGATTCCTGGCCCACAGGTCCCAGCAGTCCCAACTGTCACCAGACCGTTATGCAAGTTTTCAGGAATAGTTGGAAGAAAATTAGGCGACGCGAAAATCGACGAATCTTAAGTGCGAAACTCATCCTGTTCGATAGATTTACCACTTCTGAATTCCATCAGTTTCATCCCCTAAGGAATATTGTGATTAGGATTGTGAAATTGGGTATTTCATAGAATTTTATGTATACATTTGGAGGAATAAATTGCACTCTTAATGTTACTGCCCCTGCTTTTAGTTTCAGCGAAGGCTGTTCCGACTTTCTTATATGCTGAGCCAGGCCTTCCACAATCATTTTGTTTTCGGTTTCTTCACATTTTTCGTGCATCCATTTCGTCTTAGCTTTCCTGCACTTCCTATTTATTCCATTCCTAAGAGGTTTGTGTTTCTGTATTCCTGAATTTCCCTGAATATTTTTGTACTTCCTTCTTTCATCGATAAACTGATCAGCCGAAGTGTTTCTACTGTCACCCACGGTTTCTTCTCTGTTACCTTCGTTGTACCGCCAGTTTCCTTTCCAACTTCTACAATTGCAGTTTTTGGAGACAGCCATTCCTCTTCAACTGAACTGCCTACTGAACTTTTCCTTATAGCAGCATCTATACTCAGAGAACTTCAAGCGTGTCTCTTTATTCCTTACTTCTTCTGTATCCATCTTCTTTGAGCGTTGATTCTTACTGACTAGTCTCATTAAACTTCTTCATCACTGCTAAATTGTGATTCGAGTCTATATCTGATCCTGGATACGCCTTTCAATCAAGTATATGATTTAGGAATGTCTGCCTACCCTTGATGTAATATAAATGAAATTTTCCTGTATCTCCAAGCCTTTTCTCCTCTTCTTGTGATTCCTGGACATATTATTTTCTGTTAGTAGCTGTAATTTATCGGAGAACTCAATTAATCTTTCTTCCTCACTCCTATTACCAAGCCCACATTCTCCTATAACCCTTTCTTCTACTCCTCACCGTACAACCGCATTCTAGTCCCCCGTGACTATTAGATTTTCATTTCCCTTTACATGGTGACTTACCCGTTCAAGATCCGCATACACTTTCTGTATCTCTTTATATTCGGCTTGCGACGTCAGAATGTATTCCTGAGCTGTTGTTGCCGATGTTGATTTGTTGTCGATTCTCTTTCCTTGTTAAAGGTATCATACGACAAAGGCAATATTTTGAAGCATTCATAAGAAGAGCCCATGCCGGATTAAACAGAAATATTTAAGTTAGTAGATTGTACGGGCGAATGCATGAACTCGTAGACACGCTCAACAGCGTATACATTTATAAGCGATATACACTGATGAGCCAGGACATTGTGATCACCAACCTACTATCGATATAAACGTCTCAAGAAGACACCGGCGTCAACTGGCTAGGAATGAGTGGTAGTCTCGAGACACGCACGGCGCACGCAGTATATGTGGGCGCGCTGTCCGCGTGTGGAGTGGGGAAGCCGCGCCACCTGTGTGGGTTTGGCCGAGGGCAGACTGCGGTGGCCGGCCCGGAGGCTCGGCAGGAGCGCTTCGCAAACTCCACGACTTGTCGGATGTTCGGGCAGTGCTGTGGTGGGTGTCTTCAACAAGTGGCGGAACTAAAATGAAACCGCGTCCAGACGTCGTGGGGGTGTGCGGCCACATCTCATTACGGATGTTGGACGTCGTGGGCTGTGCAGACTTGTAAGACAGGACAGTCGGCGAAGTGCAGCGGAAGTAACATCAGACTTTAAAGCCAGGCAGGGTACAAGTGTGTCTGAACACACAGAGCAGTGAACAATCCTAACTATGGGCTTCCACAGCCGACGACCCATTCGTGTGCCAATTTCAACACCGCGACATACGGCAGCTGCGACTGAAATTGGCACGTGACCGTCGGCACTGGACGTTGGCGCAGTGGCAGAGCGTTGCACGGCCTGATGAAATCCGATACCTTCTTCATCGTGCCGATGAGAAAGCGCGAATCCATCGTCTTCCAGGGGACCACCTCTTTGACACCTGTACTGCAGGACGGCGGTAGGTTGGCGGCGGCTCCACTACGCGCTGTGGAACATTCTCGCGGGCATTCGTGGATCCAGTGGAGCTCTCGCAAGGCGCCACGACGCGCCATTGAGTATCGCACACCTCCTCATGACGATCGTGTTTCCTGCCGCTGCGCGCTACGCTTTCTCGGCCGAGGAGAGCTCCAGCTTCATTTCTGTGCTGTGGGTGCCGCGAAAAGCAAATTTTCGTGTGTGTTGTTCTCACAACGCCTGCAAATTGTCATGTTTTGCGCCCCACTGCATGGGAAAGAAGTACGCGCAGAGGAAACCTGCTGCCACTGGGGGCCTTCGGTTTTGCGTATCACTGAGTCTGCCGATCGAGCAAGGGGGACCCGAGAAGACGAGTCGCAGCCTGTTCCCCCTTCGTATGTCAGGTGCAAAGGCGGGTTTACGGCGCTGTTCGACTTAATGACGAATTGCGCCAAGAACGAGGTGGTCTACGGGCCTGTCGTCACAGACTCGCTGATCTGCGTTCGGGCAGCACACCTGGCCGACCACAGGGCGATCAGAAGTGCTGTGGCCGCCCACATTGTCGACGAGACGCCGACGCGTGAGAAGGCGCCTTCCGATGGAAGGGAGAAGACGACCGAGGCACTCCTAAGGGGGCTGCCTTGCTGCTGTGACGAAGCAAGTGTTGGGGAAGGGCTGCTGCGAGCCGGTTTCGGTAACACAACCGCAAGGTTGCGCAACCAGACGAATAAGAAGAGGGCGCCGCTCTATGCCGTAACCGTGCAAACGGTGGACGACGAGGGTGAGATCTTCGACTTGCGGAAGCTGCTGGCCATCCCGGTTACGACGGAGGCTCTCCCGACCAGCATGGACCCCCCGCCCCAGTGCTTCAAGTGCCAGGGCAAGGGCCACGTCGCGAAGTACTGCCGCAACGCGGCGCGATGCGTCGAGTGCTCTGCAGAGCACAAGAGCCGCGCCTGCGACCGCGGTGGAGAAGCTTCGAGGAGTTGCGCCCAGCTGGCGCGGCTGCCCGGCTTTCTCGAGCCACAGTCGCGGCGAGGCGACCGCGGCCGCACCGACGCAGCGGAAGAGACGACGACGGGCGCAGACCAGCCGGGCTCAGCCGAGGGACAGCGCAGAGGCAGCTCCTCCCGGCAAAATCGGGGACGACCTGCCGCAGGCGGACGTTCGAATGCAGCCCGCGCCCCTGCGAAGAGCAGCGGCGTCGGCATCGGCACCGCCGTGGAGGAAGCCACAGCAGCCCTCAAAGCCGTCATTGCGGCAGAAAGGGCTGCCTTTGCAGCCGCCTTAGCTGCAGAGAAGCAAGGGTCGTCGAGGTAGCTGCGTGCTGTTCTTGCCCGAGGCCTCCGTGCACCAGAAGGGGTTCGAACCCCTACGAACGCTACTGCAACCCCGCAGAAGGGCGTTCTGGTGCCTCCCCCGCCGGACGCCCCAGCAGCGCCGCAGGGGAAGGATCGACACCCCCGGGATAACAAGGCCGCCCAGCAGTGTTAGTGACGTCACACTAAGCGGCCCACAGCCGACGCAGCAGTCCACGGACACCTCCGTACAGACGCGCCTGGTGTTAACGACCTTCTGTCCGTCATACAGAAAGGAGCGAACTATAATTCGAACCAAAGACCAAATTATATATATTCTTGTAAACAGCATAAAGGTTCATAACGAAATACCGATTACATATACGGGCAGGAATGAGTTTAATCGATTGAGGAACTTTGCCACTATTTTATAATTGTCAGAACACTATTTAGCTTTAAAACTCGCATACAGGTGGTGAAAAATGCCAACTGACAGCAGGACTTAACATTTTCAAGCTATTACACTGAAAGTAAATTATCTTAAACACTGTCATACATAGCAAAACCCTCACAACTTTCGTTTACAATAAGGTAACAAAGTTCGCTTTATCTCATAAAACATGACTATTGTGAATTTACTGTCGGCCGCGGTGGTCTAGCGGTTCTAGGCGCTCAGTCCGGAATCGCGCGACTGCTACGGTCGTAGGTTTGAATCCTGCCTCGGGCATGGGTGTGTGTGATGTCCTTAGGTTAGTTAGGTTTAAGTAGTTCTAAGTTCTAGGGGACTGATGACCACAGATGTCAAGTCCCATAGTGCTCAGAGCCATTTGAACCATTTTTTTGTGAATTTACTCATATTTTCATGGTGACAGCTCTTTTCAAGAATTTTTACAAGTATATCCCCAGTAATAAAGAATGGAAACAAAAGATAGATATCAAATATTCTCCTTTAACATAGACATCACTGAACACAAGATTCTGTCTTGCACTGTGATACTAAGGGACTGCTCTTTCCTTTAAGAAAAGCCTGACAATTTGAAGTTCACTCTGCTATTGAAGATACACTTCTTGAAACAATATTAAAAATGTTATGAAAGGTAAGGAAATGAAAAACAACCAAGTGCATTACATGTAAGAATGTGAGCAAAAGGCTGAGGCTCTCTTTACTTACCATTTTCAATCTCTCTACAGCTTATTTCCTTTTCCACGTAGAAATCAACAACTGCAAGTCTCATTATTGCTGTCTGTTACTAACAAAGTGCTTTTCTATTTAGAAAACCTGACAATTTGATGTTCATTCTGGTGCTGAAGATGAACACTTTTCAGAGGAGTTCTAGAACCTATTCCTGCCCGTATATGTAATCGGTATTTCGTTATGAACCTTTATGCTGTTTACAAGAATATATATAATTTGGTCTTTGGTTCGAATTATAGTTCGCTCCTTTCTGTATGACGGACAGAAGATGGTTAGCATCAGGCGCGTCTGTACGGAGGTGTCCGTGGACTGCTGCGTCGGCTATGGGCCGCTTAGTGTGACGTCACTAACACTGCTGGGCGGCCTTGTTATCCCGGGGGTGTCGGAAGGATGCCGTGAAGACGAACGCCGCCCCGACGGTAGCGGCGGCGACGCCGACAGCCGTGGGGGCAGAAGCCGCTAGGGACCGAGAAGCCGAAAGGGCAGCCTACGTTGCGCATGCGCGAGGGAACGGCCTGCAGCTCTCCGGTGACACTGCGGCGCAGTACGCCGAGCCAGCAGAGCTGCCGGAGGAGCAGCTGCGGCAGAACTCCGCCACGCAGCAGCAGCGGGCGCCGGCCGGCAGCGAGCTGACGCCGTTCAGCACCAGCCCGGTGATGCTGCAGTGCCAGGTCACTGACGACGCGGCGCAGCACAGGGCTCAGGGCAACGCACTGGGCTGCTGCGCCGGACTCCTTTTATTATAACGACCACGGCACTGACACGATACCTTCTTGCACGATACCCGCCATTGCCATAACCTACCCTTGCATGAACTGTCGCGGTCAGCAAGGCATCCGCTACTGCTCTTACTACCCGACCTAACTATCACACTTTTTTGCCTCTGCCCTTCAAACCACTACCCTTCGTTCGACTTTCGACCCAATCTATCTCCAGATGAGCGCCTATAAATGGTTAACCTTAACCGGACGTACGCAAACATCGCAGTACCCACATCCTGCGACACCTCACTTTAGTGAACACTAACCCTTATGCAGAGATGGCGATAGACCTTTCGCGTTGGCCACCGTGCCGGTGAGGGCGTGGAGGGGCTCCACCTCCACTCCATCAAATATGAAATTGGTGGGTTCCTATGATTCACGCATGACGCCGAATAACCGCTTTACATTGCCATACCTTGTTGAAGACGAACATGTAAACCATGTAGGTCCTTCTGTCTTTACTGTTGGAAAAGCTTTGACATCCTTATACATTTTCTTCTTTGTTACGTTTCTTCGTCAATACTCACTGACTTAATATTTTTCCATATCCACTGACCTGTAATTTTTTGGTAAGCAACTGTATTTTTTGACATCGAGAAGGCCTACGATACCACTTGGAGGCGTCTCATCCTGGAGCAGCTTCACGAATGGGGTTTCCGTGGTTGTCTTCCTCTTTTTATTCAGTCTTTCCTCTCGCCACGATATTTTAGATACCGAATTGGTATCCTGGCGTCCTGTCTGACCGCTTTGAGCAGGAGAACGGTGTCCCTCAGGGTAGCGTTTTAAGTGTGACTGTTTTAGCCATAGCTATTAATAACATTACCTCTATAGTGAAAAGTCCTGTCCAGTGATCCTTGTTTGTGGATGGTTTCTCTTTGTTTAGGTCTTCTTCAAGCCTTGCAACGAAAATGCATCAGTTGCAACTTACTCTTAGACGTTTGGATGACTGGGCGCAGAAGAGTGGTTTTAAGTTTTCCACCGAGAAGTCCGTATGTGTTCTTTTTCACCGTTCTCGTTCGATTATAACTTTTCCTGAGTTGAGGATGAGGGACACTATTCTTACTTTTAAAGACACGGTGAGATTTCTGAGGCTCATTTTTGACTCGAAGCTTAAGTGGTTACCTCATCTTAAAGATCTGAAACGGCAGTCGCTTCAGGCTTTAAGTATTTTAAAATGTCTTAGCCACAGTACATGGGGAGCTGACAGGACTTGTCTGCTCCAGTTTTACAGGGCGTTTGTGAGATCTCGGTTCGATTATGGGTGCACGGTGTATGTGTCTGCGAGGCCTTCTTACTTAAAGATGTTGGACGTTCTGCACCATGAAGGGCTTCGGTAGGCCACTGGGGCATTCAGAACTAGTCCCATACCAAGCCTGTGTGCAGAGGCTGGTGAACCGCCACCTCACACGCGGCGGCGTCTATTACGGTGCGCCAGGCGTATAACACTTTGTCCACACCATGCACACCTGCATACCATACCGTTGCTCAGCTTCCTCTGGCAGGGCTATTTCATAAAAGGCAACGAGCGACGCGGCCCTATGGGATTCGCGCACAGGATTGCCTCTCTGCGATGTCTATAGCTGGTCTTCATGTTTTCCGTCGTGGTTGGAGCAGATCTCCACCTTGGCTCCTCCGGAGACCCAGACTTATTTTAGATTTGACTAATTTTAAGAAAGATGGCACACCAGATTTTACATTCCAATCTCTGTTTTTTAACATTTTAGATGTGCATCACGGTTTCACTGTCATTTACACTGATGGCTCCAAACAGGAGACTCTCCTTGGCTGTTCTGTGATGTTCGCTGATCATGTTACCCGGATTCGCCTCCCTGCTGAATATACCGTTTTCGCAGCGGAGCTCCACGCGATCCTGAAGGCACTGGAGCAAATGAATCGTGTTCGGGGCAATCGATTGCTCCGATTCCCTTAGTGCCTTACAATCATTACAGAATCTGTACCCAACTGAGGAGATGGTCCAGCTGATATATGACCAACTGTACTTGCTCCAGTGGCGGGGTAAGGAGGTGTCCTTCTGCTGGCTGCCTGGTCATGTAGGAATATGGGGCAATGAACAGGCTGATCGGGCTGCCAAGAAAGCCTGCAGAGAGCACAGATGTGGCACAGTGTCCTATCCCCTTGCAGTCTGTCATCTCTGCACTCCACAGGAAGTGCATGGAGTTGTGGGAGGACGAATGGCTGGCGGTGACGGCCAATAAACTGCGGCTGGTAAAGTCAACAACTCGGCTGTGGCGTTCCCCCTGCCGGTTGCTCAGGCGGTAAGAAGTGGACCTCACACGTCTTCGGACACTGTCCTCTCACACATAGCTTTTTATTACGGCGGGAGGATCCGCCGTTTTGTGATGCTTGTGGTGTGCACATCTCTGTCCGGCACATTTTAACAGACTGCATTTTATACCGTGATGCAAGGGCAGAAGCACAAGTTGATGGGGATCTGCCCTGTGTTTTAGCTAATGATGAGACGTGTGTGTCTAGGTTTTTAAAGTTTTGTGATGTGTCTGGACTCCGGTCTAAGCTTTTAGGCTGGAGGTTTTAGTGTACTGCAAAGTGGCTGGCTCCTCCCTTTTTTCCTTGCGGTCAGCCGGCCACTTCCATCTGCTATATTGTTTTAGCTCCCTCTACCACTTTCTTCCTGTCTTGTCCATGTTTTACTGCTGACACCCTGCTTCATCCCACGCTTCGGTGTGGGTGAGCACATATTTTTCAACGATTGTTCCGCGTATTTTTTTTTTCTTGGTACCCGTCTCACTATGTTACGGAACGGACGCTGAAGGCCTTGCTGTCGTGCGCCCAAAAACCCCTCTACTACTACTGCTACTACTAGCGCCACGGAGCACTGAACTGTGTACAGTGACATCTTCTGGAGAAAAAGTCGTTAAGAACGCTGCACACAGTTCAGAGACATATCACGCTAGTAAAAAGCTTTACTGTGTGCTGCTGTTCGTACGGAATCGGTTATCATTGCTACAGCTCATGTGTTTAACGAGTTTAACATTATACTGAAAGTGCCTACAAAGAGGAAACATCGTGGTATACAAGGTAAAAATAAAACGGATATAAAAAACAAACAAACCAGGAAATCAATTACGTTCAAGAAGTTTACCATTGGCGAGGAACCTGTTGCAACTAAAAGCTATTAAATGAGATTATAGCCTAATCGGATTTTCAGCTTTATTTTTTTAACATTGTTGTTTGTTACCTTCTAGTTTCTCAGTGAGCATAGAGTGCTGTTTGTCACTTATCGATTAATATCTAATTGCTTTGTATATCTTCAGTACTACATTATTTTACAAAAATGAGATGTGATATTGCAGTTCATTTCCTTTTATGTTTCAGTCGTGCTGAGCTATGGTCCTACACGTTACCATTCCCTCATTTTTGTACGTATCCTAGTATTCTGTTTCTTACAGCAACTTTTTAAGTCAACTGAAGCTTACGTATACCTTTTGCTTCTCTCACTGGTGTGGTACTGTTTCCATCTCATTGATCTCCTAACGAATATCTTGCTGCGGTACCATCTGTTGCTACTTGTGTCCCTATAGTGCAATAAATTTGGTGTTTAATTTAGGTCAAATCTCTTCGCAATTTTGGTTCCTGTTTAGGCGCGTATCGATAAAAATATCAGTACAGAGTCTGTTTCTGACGTATATATATTACCGTGGGATGTCTGACACTTTTTGCACATATTATGCTAAATGTTCTCCACAAATTTAATGTTAAAAATTCTAATAAAGAGAAGCAAATGAGATTAGATGTTAATCCGCAATTTGTCGTCTACAATTGACATATGCAGGGGAGCAATAAAGTACGGGCTCCTAATTCGTACTCCAACTACAAAATAAGTACCTCACGCACTGTCCGACATTTTGTCCGACCTCAGCGTGAAATACGTGCTTCTTGGAGCCATATTATCGGCTGCTTATTCAGGAACAGGCCATCCGAAGACAGCTTTCATTTTGTTGTAGTTTTCTTCTACCGTAGCCTTTTTCTTTTGGGCACGTGGCGAAGAGAATTAACATTACAAGGTAAATGGGCACGTAATGTTCTATTTTTGATTAATGTGCATGAGACAACTTTAATTTGCAGACGTTCATGGCTCTGTATTCGTTGTGGTTTGTTTGTAGGGAACTGACAAGAAAAAGGCGACGTTGCCTATAATGTATCGCAATAAGTTTCAGTTACAATTTAAGAAACTTGTTCCTATACTCGAGTTGAAAAAACTTGTTTAGCATTATTAGTGCAACATAATGTTTAGATATGATGTCGTGCATTTTATTATGCGTTTTTATGCTAAGTTATTAATCGAACAATAGTGTTATAATATGGTAACACAATGGCGTTATGGCAAGTGAAGCGCAGATGAATTGGACTTAGTTGTAACAGTATATCTAAATGGCAATCATAGGTTAAATGTATATGAACAAATATAAAATGTCCCTAAGCTAAATATAATGAGACATGCTCAAAATGAGAAGGAAAACGCCAACGGGCATGTTAAAATGTTTTCGAACAAAGCTGAAAACGAATTGGCATGATATACTCTTAAATTCCAAGAGATTATGGTCCATTTAAGCTTCTCGGATGTAATAAAAATTGAGTTAGACTTTGCAGAACGAGTCTGCTTGTCCCATAATTTCGAGGCAGAAGAAGCAATGACACACAAAAACTATGCTGAATCTGTCCATCCAATCAGAGGTGAAGAAAATTAGAACTACAGTTCGACCTGTGAAATGGAAGTGTATCGGAGACAGTGGGAAGCCATAACAGAAACTCATTCCTAAAACACAGAAATGGTGTAGTGAGTTTTTGGTGAAGACCGAATGTAAGAAACGACCAGACGAATGAAATAAGAAAATGTGAGCTACTGCCAAGTGCACAGGGATAGGGAACGCAGGGCAAAACGTATCCCAATGCTTACAAATAGTGTTGTAAGAACTAAATCAGGGAACATTTCCTTAAAATTAGACTAATAGGTATCTTTAAGTACAGGGATGTAGTTTATAATGAAGTTACAAATTAAGAAACCAGACTCTCAGTTTCTTCAGCCTGTAGATGTTTAGAAAATTGAGTGTAGTGTGTTCAGTTTTCCAAGATTTTCAGTTCCTTGAATCAGACAACGAGAACAACATCCGACAGTTGAGGGTGGCAATGTTTAAATAATTTTGTAACACACTTTTCACTCTGCAAAAAATAAAATCTCAAAAGTGGTACAGTTTAGATACTTCTTACATAGATATTTAGGTTATTGTATGCAATCCTAAGGAAAAGATTATCTTGATAGCTAGGAAATGATTTCTCTCTCGTTTTGCTTAATTTCAGGATATTCGCTATCGATTGTACTATTTATTACAATTTTCACGATTGTAATTTTGACTTTCGATCACTTTAAAGTGGTTGAATGTGCTCAAAACACAGCAACTACCAATAAAACGAATAAAAAGGATTTAAGCCTGTGTTCACTTTATTAATGTTGACAACTGCTGTGTTCCCAGTACAAACACAATTCTGTAGTTTCTCGTTTATATTTCGCTGGTTTCTAGGTCAGTAAGAAATGCGAGACTGCAGTGCAGTTTACGTCTACTCATAGATTACGTCAGGAAAACTTATTTTTGTGTGTGAAACACATTAGCAGGTTAGCAACCTGAAGTGGGACAAGGAAACGTACATCTACATTTTTATACACACTGCGCAAGCCATTGTGCGGTGCGTAGCGGAGAGTTCCCTCGTACCCTGAACCAATACTAGTCATCTCCTTTTCTGTTCCACACGCATATAGAACGAGGCGAAAACGACTCTCTGTGCATCGATGAGCCGAAAGTTACGACCACGTGCTTAATAGCGTGTCTGTTCGTCTCTGGAACGAAATACATCACTCATTCTGTGTATCAGGGATCCGGCATTTTGTTGGTAGGTTTGTGGATGTATGTTGCATCTTGTGTCTACCAACAGCTCATGTAACTCGCATGAACAAAAGGCCGCTGATTTACATACCGGATGATGGGCCCAGATATCGACCCAGATAGTTCCATAGGATTTACATCAGACGATTTTGGTCGTCTAGATGTTTACATGAGTTCACTCCTAAACCATTGTAGCAAGGATCTTGTTCCGAGACACGAGCAATTGTACTGCTGGAAGATGACATCGCCGGCGGGAAAGACATCAAGCGTTAAGGGATGCAGAGGGGAATGTCTCCCAAAGCGTAATACTGCTCCCACCAACCTGCGTCCGTGCTGCGGTGCACGTCTCGAGCCTCTGCTCACTTTGATGGCGGTGCTTGTGGAGACGACCAGCGACTTAATTTAGCAAAACTGTGATTCACCCTAAGGGTGTACGCGTTTCTATTAATCGACTGTAGAATCCCAATGGCCCATTGCAATCATAACTGACGATGTCGTTGTATCAACATGTGAACATGTAGGCGTGGTCTGCTGCGGAGCTCCATGTTCAACAACATACCATGAACTGGGTCCTCCGAAATACCTTTGCGTGCACCAGCATTCTACTCTTTCGGCAGATATGTCACAGATCGTCATTTATCATACTTTATAGAACTCTCTCTCTAGTTCCTCCATGAGAAGAAAGTCGCTTTCCCTCAAGGAAGCATCTCCGTAATACTTTCATATTGTTCCGACCTAGCAGTGACAAATCTAGCAGCGTGTCTCTGAATTGCTTCGATGTCCTCGTTTTTAATCCGACCTGGTACGTATCCAAACCAAATAAGCAGAATTCAAGAGCAGGTCGTACTAGTGTCCTACATGCGGTCGCCTTTACGGATGAATCACACTTTCCCAAAATTCTCCCCATGAACCGAAGCTGCCCATTCGCATTCCCTACCGCAGTTCTCACATTCTCGTTCCGTTTCATATCGCTCTGGAACGTTACGTCCAGATATTTAAACGTTAATGTGTCAAGCAGGTCACTACTAATGCTGTATCCGAAAATTACAGGTTTGTTTTTCCTACTCATCCGTATTAACTTACATTTAGCTCTAGATGCCATTCATCACATCAACTAGATATTTCGTATGAGTCAACTTGTATCTTCTTACAGTCGGTCAACTTCGACACCTTCCAGTACAACACAGCATCATCACGAAACAACTGCAGATTGCTGCTCACCCTCTTCACAGATCATTTACGAATATAATAATTAACAATGGTTGTGTCTCACTTCCCTGGGGCACTCCTAACCATGCTCTTGTCTCTGATGAAAATTCGCCGTTGAGGACAACATACTGGGTTCTCTTAGTCTTCGAGCCACTCGCATATCTGGGGATCTATCCCATATGGAATCTGCCTGTTTCCCTTATCCGTAATTCGCAGTATAGCATGTGAGAAAAGAGCAAGCTGAGTTTCGCATGAGCGATGCTTTCGAAAACCATGCTGACTCGTTGGCATTAGCGACTCGGTATCAAGAAAATTTACTGTATTCAAACTGGGAATACGCTCACAGATCCTGTAGCAAGCCGATGTTAGAGACATTGGTCTGTAATTTTGCGAGTCTTTTCGTCTACCCCTTTTTTTATAGTGTAGTCAAATTCACAAACCACCCATTAACGTGCACCTTACTCAAAACCACCTTCCATTCGACAGAAGATTAAAGCTTAACATTTTACCGTCGTCATAGTTTCATTCTCGTTATATCCCCGCTGTCTTTCTTCCATCCACCGGGGAATCAGTATTTCTGGCTCATAGTCAAGACCGTCCCAGATTTCCTCCAAACTAACTATTTCTTTAATTACTTCCTTAAACTCATCCGCTAACTTTTCAGTATTATTTCTTTCTCTTCCTCGGAGCATTCATCTACATCATCCGATATTACTCCATCATAACTAGTTGACTTGTACTACAGTTTCCATTCGAAAGGAATGAAACATTATGTGATGATTATTTAACACAATTTTGATAGCACCGGCACTACTGTAACAGCATACATTCACTTTCTTTAGTATTGGTAGTAGCAGTATTGGTATTATTACTATTATGAGATGCAATTCATGAGCTAGGCAAAGTTCAGCGTTAACTCTCCCAAGACAGTTTAAACATAAGAAAGGGCTGAATCCCTTACTATTGCCTCGTAAAATAAGTATGTAAATAAATTAGTTAACAAATAAATGAGTTTTATGTAGAAAATATCCTATAATTGTAGTTATAGCACGTAAGTTGTTAGCTGCACCCAAATTTCCTTACACAGGTATATCTCGAATGATATATGTTGGTTTACAGCCACATATCCACTAGAACTCATAGGACAATGAGCGTTACAATTAATGATTGCCAGTTTTCCATTTTCGTTATTCTTACTTACAAAAGATCGCTATCGAACATTGTTCAAATTTCGATATGAGATAAATTCATCCCCTAAGCCTGGAGGTATTATTAAATTTATCTGCTTAATAACTGACTTTTCGAGGGTTCACCAGCGCGCACAACTAAATACTGCTCCTCACAGAACTAGTTTACAGATGTTTCTGTCACAAACTATTCTTTACAGAAAAATGTGGTTATGGGCGGCTCAGTTACTTCAGTACGACCATAGATCCTATGTTCTATAAACAAAATCGTATCAGAGTCATTTAAAAATATTCTCAGCTCAGCTTCATTTATACTGAGGTGACAAAGGTCGTGGGTTAGCAATATATACGTACACAGACGGTGTTAGTATGGCGTGCACAAGGTGTAGAAGGGCACTGCATTGACGGAGCAGTCGTTTGTACTCATATGATCATATGACTCATGTGAAAATGCTTCCCTTTGAACGTGGGATAGTAACTGGAGATTCACGCATGGGATATTCCACTTCGGTAATCGTTAGGGAATTCCGTATTCAGAGGTCCTCAGTTTGCTAGCGTACGCCTTCGCCAGCACACCGGTCGGCACTGGGAAACATTGTATAGCAGGCGCTGAACTAGGAGCGCCTATGAGAAGAGGAGACCAGGACACGCCCCCAGGGTACACGCCAATGGCGCCCCCTGTGTCGCGTGCATATAGGCAGCCGTCGCCGACCTACCTGTACCCCCTCAGACATCAACACTCCCATCACCACGCAAGCCATCACACTCGTCCTCCGCTCCAAACGCAACACCGCCCCTCGTCATGATGGCGTCACCTACCGTCACCTCAAGGAATCCCCTCCATCTTTTCTGTCTGTCCTTGCTACCCTGTACAACCCTCCGCCACACACCGTCTGGTGGCTTGCGGAGTATGGATGTAGATGTAGATACAATGTCCTCCTCTCCAGTGGATTTTACCCTGACCTGTGGAAGACTTCCCGTGTCCTGCTGTTCCCTAAGCCTCTGCTACCTCTTCCTATCGTCCCATCTGCCTCACCTCCGTGTTCAGTGAGGTCTTTGAGGCCATCCCCTCTCGCCATATCCACCGCCACCTATAGAGCACCGCCTCCTTCCTCTTACCCAATGTGGCTTCCGGCCTTCCTTCTCTGCCGACGACCAGCTCCTTAACCTTACCAATCTTCTTTCCCTCCAACTTAACTCCCGTCGCTCTGCTATCTTTGTTTCCCTTGATCTCCAGAACGCCTATGACCGTGTCTGGCATCCCAGGCTCCTTTTCAAACTCCAGACCTATGCTCTCCCCATCAACTTCGTCCGTCTCGTTGCTTCCTTCCTCTTCCATCGTCCCTCCTATGTGACTATCCACAATTCCAACTCCCATACTTTCTACGCCTCTGCCGGCGTGCCCCAAGGTTCTGTCCTTTCCCCTCTCCTCTATCTCCTGTACACTGCTGATATCCCCAAACCTCCCCCTCCTGTTCATCTTCTCCAGTTTGCTGATGACACTGCCTTCCTAGCCCTTTATCCTACCCTTCAACGGTCCCAACGTACCCTCCAAACCCACCTTGACCAATTCACCGCTTGGTGCAACCAGTGGTTCCTCCGTGTTAATCCCTCCAAGACCCAAGCGATCATCATAGGCCGCACCACCCACTCCCTCCGCCTCCATGATTTCTACCTCACCATTTATGGCCGTCCTATCCACCTCACACCTACCGTTAAATACCTTGGCCTCACACTCGACCGCCACCTCCCCTGGACTCCCCATCTCCTTACCATCCAAAACAAAGCTCACAACCGCCTCCGCCTCCTGAAACTCCTGTCTGGCCGGACGTGGGGTCTGCATCCTTCCACCATCCTTCAAACCTACAAATCCATGATCCGCCCCATCCTTTGTTATGCCAGCATCGCTTGGATTTCCGCCCCTCCCCGGTTCTATAAAGCCCTCCAAATCCTCGAACGCCATGCACTCTGCCTCGCCTTCTGCATCCGCCTTCCGTCCCCCACCCGCATCCTCTATGACCTCATCCCCTTCCCCCACACTCTCCTTTTCCTTGAACACATCCGCACACTATATATTGTCCGCCGCCTTGATCCCCCTCACCCCCTGGTGTCTCCCTTCCTCTCCACTACCAACCAGTTGCCGCGCCTTTACCGTTGTGTCCCTCCCTCTCTCCATCTCCACACCCTCCACCTCCTTTCCCAACGCAACTTCCACCATTTACCCCTCCCGGATGATGAGCTTCGCCCTGACATCTACCCTTCCTACCAACTCTAACCCCCTCTTCCTGCCTCCTCCTCAGGGCTCCCTCTCCTCCCCCTCCCTCCTTATGAGCGCATTTCCCCTCCTACTCCCCCACCATCTCTTGTGCCTTCTTTCAGTGTCTCTGCGCTCCCTCCTGCCCTGTTTTCCCTTTTCCTCTCCCGCCCCATGTGTCTCCTGCCTCTTCGTGAACCCACAGTTGCCCCTCCTCTCTTCGTCCCGCCGCTTCCCCAGCTGCCCCATGCTCTCCCCTCCTTTTCCATCCTCTCTGACCTTTCCCTCGGCAGGTCCCACCTGGTAGTTTTATTCTTCGTCGTGTGTGCTCCAAGTGGGTTTTAAGTGTGTTGTTTCGGAGTGTTTTTAATACTGTGGCCAACTTTTAACCTGTGCATGAGCATCCAGTGTTTTCTCTGTGTTTTAAGAATCGCCAACTGTGTTTTTTAACCTGCTGGTGACTTTTTTAACTGTCCCCCATGAACGTCTACATGTCCATGTCTTTTTACCTCCATTTTCTCCCCTTACTCTGTTTTATGTTCCCCTTTTCTATCTCCTTCTGTATGTATTATTTTATTCTTGTTTTAGTTGTCGTGTCACTCGGCTGAAGAGCGGTGGATTGTGCTGCTGACAGCCCTCCCCTGCCCATATGGGGCAGGGGAATGAAATCATAATAAAGAAAAAAAAATACCTGTCTCTCTCCTCAGCCCCCCTTTCTTCCCCTCATCTGCCCTCCTCCCCCCCCCCCTTCCTTGTGCCTTAGGCTGTGGTGTGTCATCTCCGTGACAACATTTTAGTGCAGTGTTTAAGTGAGTGTTCAGTGTTGAATTTCCGCCATTTTACAATTTAATAAGTCACCGCTTTTATCGCCTGCTTTTATTATTTATTATCTTCTTATTACGTTTTTAAATATTCTGCAGGCTAAAGAGTGGCGTACTAAGCTGCTGCAGCCCACATTCCCACTGGGGGGAGGGGGAAGGGGAGGGGATCGAAATCCAATACAGACAAAAAGACGAGCTTTCCCATTCTCTCATCTATGTACATTGCCTTCCAATGTCGCATCGAGACTCAGTTGGCATTGCGCCTCAGTATGCTGCGCTGTGCTCTAGTCTTACACAGCGATAGCCGTCGCCTCGCACCTTAGCTAGCTATGAGGAAACGTTAGTCATAGTATATAGGTGTGATATGGACACAGACAAGAGTCAAGAATTAGTACATGATGTTTGGTTGCTGTTAACCAAAGAACTAAAGAATGGACATCATGGAAATTAAGTACCACGTGTGCATTTTTTGTTGTAGTGAGAGGAAACCGTCCACCCACCTATCATACTACCCTCTCCTCATCCAGCCAGGAACCACAAAACATCACAGGAGGGCACAACCATAAGTGGCGACGAGTCTGATCAACAGGTTCTGTTTGCTCTTCATGTGTCCTAGGTTCCTGCCGGGGAGCTGTCGTTAATGATTCTACACACATCAAAAAATGTTCTACATCACCCTGGTTCCCAGAACTCCTGAAGACAGACGTTGACTGTGGATATTTTATCACAGACACAGTCCTTTTGACTATTCAGAGATGCCATTAAACCTTCCCAAAGATGTAAACAACCATGCATGAGCAGCGCCTATTAGACGGAAGGCGTCCGACAGCCTATCAGTTCCAGTCATTCCACCAGGAAGGAGGTACACGGCTTGTACTGCCGGTAGTCCAACCATGCCTAGACGGTCAACACCGCAGTCCGATCGAGTCCGCATTTTTACTTTGTGCCAAGAAGAGCTCTCAACAAGGGAAGTGTCCAGGCGTCTCGGAGTCAACCAAGGTGACGTTGTTCGGACATGGAGGAGATATGGATAGACAGGAACTGTCGGTGACATGCCTCGCTCAGGCTGTTCAAGAGCTACTACTGCAGTGGATGACCGCTACCTACGGAAGAACCCTGAAAACAACGCCACCAAGTTGAATAATGTTTTTCGTGCCGCCACAGGACGTTGTGTTACGACTCAAACTATGTGCAATAGGCTGCATGATGCGCAAGTTCACTCCCGACGTCCATGGCTAGGTCCATCTTTGAAACCACGCTACCATACAGCGCGATACAGATGGGCCCAACAACATGCTGAATGCACTGCTCAGGATTGGGACCACGTTCTCTTCACCGATGAGTGTCGCATATGCTTTAAACGAGACAGTCGTTGGAGACGTGTTGGTGGCAACCCGATAAGGCTGAACGTCTTAGACACACTGTCCAGCGACTGCCGCAAGGAGGAGAGTCCCTGCTGTTTTTGGGTGGCATTATGTGGGTCCGATGTACTCCGCTGGCGGTAATGGAATGCGCCGAAAAAGCTGTACGATACGTGAATGCCATCCTCCGACCGATGGTGCAACCATATCGGTAGCATATTGGCGAGGCATTCGTCTTCATGGACAACAACTGGATGTACTACACAAGAGACTTGAATACGTCCACCTTTGTACGCCTCGGCTGTATTGTACAATACTAAGCAAGGAAAAATTTTGAAGAAATGAAGTCTCATTATTTACATCACTAAGACTTTTAATAACTACCTAGATTCTGGTAAAAATTAATGTAATAGCCATGTATTCTACAAGTTCGTAACCATAGCAACACTGTTATAGAATTTTAGTGCAGGACAGCCCATATTCACCAATACTGCTGTAATAATATTTAATTCACTGTTCATTATATTTTTTTCAGAGCAATAACCCAGAAAATTAACAAAATAATGGTGCAAGCTGTAACGCAAGCCAATAGCACCCGCGTATCAAAGGGAACGATGCGGTATAGTTGATGAGTTGGACTCTGGCTGCGGGCCAGTCGGCAGAAGTGGTGCAGCTCTAATGTCTCTGAGCTGCGGAGAGTCGAACCCAGGAGTAGCTGCCGCAGGACAGGAGCTGTCTGCGTCCCCTCCACAGACAGCGCGTGCGAGGCCACTGTCACTACTGACACCAGTGACGACTGCCACAGTATGAGCAAAATAAGTCTCACCACGAGCTGTTTCTGGTGCTGTAATGAAACAGCGGCAACTGCATTCCAAGATATACTGCACAGCGCTGTCACCATGAATAAAACTAAGAACATCTGGTGGCCGAAATGACCTCCTGGGACAGGTTGGACAGTGCGACGTAGACTCTCCTCAGCTTCTGGTAGCGATCTGCAAGTGGTCGCCGCTGTCATCTCACTCGGGCTGTAGCTCTCAGACACTGGTTGTGCTGGCGTAAGTCACTCCTCACAAGAAGAACGTGGCCCACATACCTGGCAACAGCGGTAAGTGCAATACAACTTGAGAACAGTGTTAACATGTGTGTCCATTTCATCTCGTTCCTCAGACGTTTCAAAGTCACAGCAGCTACACGTTGCGCGAGAAAGCCTGCGAGTGCCACTTTGAAGGAGATCCTCACTGCCGCAGTGGAGAATTGGCGGGACCCCAGGATGCCACTGTCCCGATAAAACAACAGACTGAGCATCCTCTGGTACTTGTATATGTTTCGAAACAGGTCGACATCGCCGTAGTGGCGTCGTATGTCGTCATATAGCCTACCGACCACATGAAGGTAATGAAGTCCTTTTTCCTTGCGTTCGTAGCTTGCAACCAGTCCTCCACATGCGCTGTTATCGCTAGGTTCATGACGAGAACAAAAGCTGCATACAGTGTACCAGAACGTGTTCTCCGCAGCTCACACTTCTCAATGTCGACTGTGAGCGGCGTCAACCCGAAAACCCTGCAGACGGCGTGGTATCGCGCTACAGGTCTTAAGAGGTCTCCTCTACTCGCCATTTCAACATCGGCTACCACTCCAGGATGCCTACGTTACCTGTGATGAAAAAAAAATTCCCCAGTTATAGTAAGTAAGATGCTTGCACTAAAAAGAGATTTAATCTAAAATTATCGACGTACGACCGATTAGCAAAGTGCACTCAGACTTGAGATAACTCTTCCAACATAAATGAGTCATGGTTCCACAGATCAATAGGAGAAAAATTGAGTAAACATAGGCATGATTAAAAATCTCCTTCATAGTCACTATTTTCCGGCATCTGAAATCGATACAAAGGTACGACAATTGCAGCAAAACAAAACTTGACCACCCAGTACAGTTGCTGCTTCTTACAGACAGCAAATAGTGAGAATTGAGAACTCGAATCACTCACTTATAAGTTCTTGTGTACACCTACATTCAAGGAAGTCAGTAAGACTGACCTTGCCGTAATATATTTATTAAATACTACAAGCATTATTATTGTTACCCAAATACCACCTATCAAGCTCATTGCAAAGTTTACTGTTACGAATATCTTTAAGGAGTCTTGCTTACATCTCAGACAGAGTGTGTAAGATTTCAACATTTTGGGTAAAGTAACAAAATAAATGAAAATAAATAAGACAGTAAAGATGGAGAGGTAGGAGAATATATTGGATCATAATCGGAACCATTACAGACGGTGCACTAAATCATCTGAAGAGTGAAGTGGCGGTTGCCACTTGAAGGAGTAGTGACGACAATAATCAAGGTAAGCTAAGAAAACCTACATCACCTAGCTAAATAGAAATTCGTATTCCGTGTCCATGAGTTTAGTATCCCAAATTTTATCGGAAGTTTTTTTTTCCAATATTGTATAACAGTAAACTGATCTTCTTTGTTATCTTGTTTCCTCGTTAGTGTGATGCTGCCTTTTATTTTATTTTGCTTCCATTTAGGTATAGCTTTTTGTCGTGTGAAGTGGAATAGTAGCCAGTTTTCTTCTGTTTTTTGGTATTTAAGTTAGATCTAAAAAGTTTATTTTACTTCAGTGTTCATGCTCGATTGTACATACATTTTTGAGTGAAATCAGATAATGGAATCACAGTATGAGAAGAACAGATTGCTGCTCACCAGGCAGACGAGGCACTGAGCTGCAGACAGGCGCAATGAAAAAACAACTTAAATCCTGAGTTTCAAGACAAAGTCCTTCTTCATAAATAGAAAACACACACAGATTCAGACAAGCACACTCCACACGGACATGGCCATTGTCTCTGGACAGTAGGGCCTGACTCATGCTATGTCGTGATCCGGTGCCTAGGGACACTGGTTATGTCTGTTTGAGTTGTACTCGTGTGAATGCGTGTGTGTTACTTATTTCTGAAGAGTGATTTTGCTCTAAGGCTCAGTTTTGTAACAGTCTCTTTGATCGAACCTCTCTGTGACTCAATGCCTCCTCATGTGGTGAGCAGCAGTCTATCCTTTCCATATAGCTTATATTTTTGTATAATTTGTTCGATTCAGTGGAATACAACTATTTATTTTTCTGATCGGTTTTGTAATGTTAGGGTGTTAACTACACACCTGTACAAGAAAGAAATATAACTAATCTATGTAAGATGGTTATAAGGAAATTAGATCTCAGTATGGTGTAGTAAAATACCAGCTAGTGTACCAACAAGGTAGTTCCCCATTACTGAACCGTATTCTAGTACATGTAGTTGGTTATTGGACTTGGAATAGTTATGGGAGAGTTATAACTTTAGTGAAGTAATGACATTCGTCTACAACTATTGCGTTCATCTGACGATGTGTGAGTATATTATATTTGACAATTTCAATGGTCTCATCAACTGATCGAACCTCTGTCGGTAAAAATTAAAAATGTTGATTAAATTTTTTTTGGTCAGGTTGCAGAGCTCTTATACGGTTTATTACTAGATTGGTAGGGCTGCTACGTATGTGACTTTTGGTAGTGACTGCAATGTATTTGCGGATGGGCTCATCATGGAGCAACATGTATTTTTCTCTTTTGTTAAGTAACTGTTCAAAACCATTTAGAGATTTTTAATTTGTTTATGCAAATGAAACCCGAGGATCCTTTTTCTACAGACTGTCTTCAACATGACTACTACTGTACTCCCTTGTCAGTTACTATTGCGTTGTTAGTGTTTATTTTCTCATAAATGGTACCGATGGTTTACATATTGAGGAAAGTGTCAGATAATATGAAACGTTCATGTCAAAAGTGCAAGTTGAGAATAATTATCAGATCACGCAACACAAGACAAACTTGTCATTCTGTGGAACAACCCTGTAAGTTCACACATTCAGGAGTGTATAAGTTAAAATGCGGTTGCCATGAAATAACAATCATAGGAGTAAGAGGAATATTTCAAAACAATGTTCATGGAATTTGCGAACTTCATTGACATGAAACTGTCTTCATTTAGTTCACACCTAAAACTACAAAAACTCAGTTAGTGACGTAACACGATGCCTGGCAGTCCCAGCGACTGCTGAAAACCGTAGGCAAGTAAATATTTTAGATGAAACATGAAGTTTTACATATGTGACGAAACATCCTGCATTGCTTATAACACAGAGTCGGAGTTAAACAACAAAAAACGCATCGAAAATTTCACGAATTCTCTTACAAATGTCTACTGTTGAAATACATTCCTTTGTAAGATATTATGTTACCAAAGATAATCTAATGTACAAATTATTAGGTATAACCTGTGATCAGTCAAGTTAATCACCTTTCGATTTAAAGTACATAACATTTGACAGTCATCTACATATCTACAGGGTGAGTCACTATTATGTGAAGAATTTTAATTTCGTTTCCTTTTTTACTCCAGTTTGTTAGAACCAATGTCTGACATACACTTGAGCAGAGAAGAATGATTGCAAGCTTACTGGAAGTTGTGCTGCCGGCGAAAAAAGTGTGGCGAAGGCTTGCAGAACGATTTTCAGGTAGATGGTCACCTGCTCGTTTACCAGAAGATTTGTAGCAATTGGATTAGTAGCAGACAATTATCAATAAACTGTATTGCTGAACGTTGAGTGCATTAGCTGTGTTGATCAGGTTGAGACTTGTATAACGAAAACTCGGAGCAAGACCTTTTTCTCAAAAAGTATTCACATAATTATGACTCACCCTGTATGTGCTGAGTACCAGTGGCATACGCTCAGGTAATGATATGTAAATTATTGACAAAAGTTTTTGGCATGTGCAAAGAAAAATATACGTAACTTGTGGGTTATATGAAAAAATAACTGATATGGGACCTATGCACCTGAGGAAAATGTCTTCTGTAGTGCTGATACCGCTGGAGATGAGTATGTATCCCAGTTCTAATATGGAAATAAGTATATAAGAATATTATCTACGGGAAAATTTACGACAGTCAGCCTCAATCTATCACCAATCCTTGACAGCTCTGGTGTCCTACGCTCGTTATATCTGCATATTCCTTCTGTCTTTCGTGTCCCAATACAAAGAGTCTTTTTGCAGTTCACTTTTAGTAATCTTCACCTCACAGGGTATAAACTAATTCCAGAGAGTAAGCCAACCTATTAACTTTCATACAGCACACTCGTCCTATCAGAAGTGAAGGTTCCAACTCATTCTCTTCCCACAGAACTGAAATACTACGTGTCTCCTAGTTCTTCTTCTTCACCTTTGCCGTTTACCAGTTCCCTAGGGGATCGAAACTGTTATGTGTGCTGAAGCAATGTTGGTGACTGCTGGTGACCAGATACCATACACCGTCCCTGACGCGACCACTCCCCGTGGCACAGAGTCTGTGTACCTCACCTGTCTGCGTCTGGTGTACAGCTCATGTCTGAGTGCGAAAGTTTCCTTTGAACGTTTGTGTGGTAGGTATGTGGCGCGGGGTGGAGGCTACGGCCCAGTATTTACACTGGAGGCTGGGGGAAAGCGCATAAAAGCCACCTCTAGACCGAGTGGCTGAAGAGCGCTCATCGTTAATCCGAGAGGAGAATTTGCGCGACACGTATCTTCAAATACTGCTCAATGAAGAGTTTCAAAAAGTGTGTGCAGTGAATACTCAGTTGGGCTTGTTTAAATATTTGCGTTTGCCTCTTGGCACTGCTTCCTCACCCACCATTTTCCAATGGTATTTTGAACAGCTGACTGCGCAAGGTCCAAACTGTTCAAACTATTTTGACGATATTGTCATAGCAGGTCGTACACCTGAAGAACATTTGCAAATTTGCGTGCTTTGTTTCGTATGTTATCTGATGCAAGACTGAAGTGTAGACTGGAACGGTGTGATTTTGTTAACCCCGAATTGAAATATCTTGGTCATGTCATAAACCGTCAAGTTGTAAAGGCTCTTTAGTCGCATTTGTTAGCTATACGAGATTTGCCTGTTCCTCGCAATGTTACAGAATTGCGATCAGTTTTAGGGAAAATGAACTAATATATTTGGTTCATACCTAATGCTGCACAAATTACAGCGCCATTGCATCGCTTACGTCGGAAGAATCTCACCTTTGTTTGGACAGTTGAGTACCAAGTAGCTTTTCAAAAACTTAAAGATGCATTGTTCAGGGATCGACAAACCATATGTATTGCAAGTTAACGCTTCCTGTTACGGCATGGGTGCCGTTCTTTCGCACAGAATTGGTGATAAAGAGAGCCCTATTCCTTTCGCAACAAATGTGTTGTCCAGAGTTCAGTGTAACTATTCACAAATTGAGAAGGACGCTTTAACTATTGTGTATCGTGTCACCAAATTCCACCACTATTTGTATGGCACAAAATTCTACTTAATAACGGATCACAAGCTTTTTCAGTCCTTGTTTCATCCCACGAAGATGGGCTTTGTTATTGCCTCAGTACCAGTACAAGGTTGTGTACCGTCCGACTGCTCAGCATGGTAATGCGGACGCACATTCACGTCTTCCGATTGGCCCTGACACAGATTTTGAAGCTTCTGCTGCATCTCGTTGTCACAACGATGCTCAGGTTTCAATCATTTCGGCTGAACTATAGGAAAATTACACAGTCCAAGGAACCTGATCCAGATTTGTACATTTTGCTAACATTCATTCGCACATCTTGGCCTCGTTTCATGTGTAGCATAAAGAAGTCTGTCGTGCGCCGAAACTTTGAATGTCGGCGTAGCTTCGCTATACAGAAAGGGGTGATTCTTGTTCAGAATAACAGTGGGGACCCATGTGTGTTCATCCCTAAAGGTTTGCAAAAAGGAGTGTTCCAGTTACTTCACCAATGGGGATTGTTCGGACGAAACTTTCAGCGCGTCGACACTGTACTTGGCTGGGTATAGAGGCCAAAAAAGAACAGATGACGTCACAGAGTGACGCATCTGCGGAAAATCAGTCCGCTACGCCACACACATCACAATGGCAATGTGTGCACATAGACTTTGCAGGACCTTTTCGGAACACTCGTTGGTTGATTGTGGTTGACTCGTGTAGCAAGTTTACTTTTGCTGTGCCAATGAACTCGACAACGTCACGTAGGTGTTGTCCTCTATTTTTTGCCTCGAAGGTGTATCTGAAGTAATAGTGTCAGACAACGGACCTCAGTTCACGTCAAATGAGTGTGAAACTTTCTGTGCACGCGATGGCATACAGAATGTAACTAGTGCACCGTTCCATCCACAGTTAAACGGCGAAATTCAACGATTTGTCGGAACCTTCAAACAGTAAATGGCCTAACTTCGCTCCGCACACACCAGGGATGAAGCATTGCAACTGTTTCTCGCCTCCTATCGTTCGCACCCACGAGGTGGACCATCGCCGGCGGAATTGCTTCACAGCCGGCGCCATCGGACACTGCTCCACCTGCTCCACCCTCCTCAGCATCCGGCGCCAAAGGAAAGCCGCAAGTATCGCTTCGCGTCGCACGTTACTGTCTTTTACAGGGTGTTTAGCGGCAGCAGATGGTGGCCGCGAGGCGAGATCGTCCGTCGACTTGGCGCATGCATGTATCTTATTTCAGGTCCAGACGGCATGCAGCGCCGCCATCAAAATCAACTTCGCCACTGCGATCTGCACGGTGATCTTTCTGTGTCTCTTCCCCCACATTCATGGATCCTGCGGACAGCGCGGCCACAGCAGCCGCCAAAGTGTGTCATCAATACACCGCGGGACGATCCCATGGAGACGGAGCCTCCTCCACCTTCTCTAGTCCTACCGCTGGAGCTGGATCCGCCCACACAGCAGCAGTCGACACCTTCGACATCAGTTTATTGGCCTCTGGAGGTGGATGCGTACCCTTCTGGTTGTTTTCCGAGGGACGTTTCCAGCAGAGCGCAGGCCGGGCCGAGCGGTACGAGCGGAACCGGAAGTTCGACGCCCCCTGCAGCCACAGCTTCCGGTCCAGCGCAGCGTCCACCCTCCGGCCTCCCCTGCCGTTTCCGCCCTCTCTACCCGACGACGGTCCGTCAGTTGGAGGGGGGGGGGGGGATTTTCCGGCGTAACATCAAGCACCGGCACGTCAGGATTGAAACTCACAGTAGAGAAGGCTGTGAGACGACGTCAGCCAATAGTAGGCTGACTAGGGCGACACCACGATGGGAGCGGCACCTGTACGAAGAGAATGTAAGTGCTGCTCCAGCTAGCCTCGATCTTACCTAAAGAGCCGCCCCAGAAGACGAGCTGTGACGTAAACTCCATAGCAGTGACTTATGGACTTATGAGATTGTGTGAGCTCCTTGCATGGAACTTGTATACATCGAAAGACATTGATTCTTTGCATGTCGCCATTTGCTTTTTGCCCATCTTTGTAGAAACGCAAGTGTTGTCAATTTAACATATTGTAATAAACTCTATTAATAGGATTTGGTGGAATTGTTGTTTAGCTATCAGAGAAAGGAGATTCCTAGGCATAGTTATCCGAGAACGGAGATTTCTAGGCACACTACATTAGACGATTGGGCAGGATCCCACAAATAGGGTCAGTCAGTTCCTTCGGAAATTCTTCAGTCACATTCCTTGGCACATCAGTTGATGGTCCCCATAAGAAAGCGCCTCATGCTCGGTGTTGTTCTTGCTGTAGAATGATTCTATTTGCCTCAACATTATCTCTCCACTGATAGGTATTAACATTGATCCACCATATCATATCTAGAAAGTTTTCGACAAACTCATTCTCCTTTTGTGATACAACATTGAAGTGCTGTCGATAGAATATAGCGTTGTGCTGTTTCGTATAGGCTGTCCTGTTCCTTATACCACTGCACCCACCTCTCTTTGTTTCCTCAAACCTACTATATTCCTAATACGAAGAGTACACTGCTGGACATTAAAACAGAGTAACAAAAAGCATAGTCAATAATTTAATTCTATTTGTAGTGCAACAGTATGTAACAGTTTGGCAGTGAAATACTTTATTAAATTTTTTCATTGAAGATGTACAAGGTGCAGAGTGGTGTCAGGATTGCGCTTGTATTCGGGTGTCCCGCTGTTGATTATGGTGATTGTGAGTGTTATTTAGCTGGGTAGAAGAATTTCAACCAAAGGGATGCCAGTTAGTAGGTCAGGGAAGTGTGAAAGAAAGATTAATTTATCCATCCCTTTAGTTATAGCAGCTGATTTGCTGCCCTCTGCAGCGAGTGTCTGACGTCGGTCCTGGATGTTAGTGAAGTGTTAAACTCAGCTAGCAGCCTTCACAGACCAGCCAGTTTGCAACGGTAATAGGCCAAGGAGAGGTGTCAATGGCGTCAGTGCTTCGGCAGGTGGAGAAGTGCAAAGTCAGGCCCCTGGGCCAGCGTCAGGCTCCTGTGGAGGTGAGGAGATGCAGGCACGATGCTGTGAGTGCGCTGAGGTAGACAGTGTGGGCGGGAACGACAGTCGCCTGCAGAGCTAGTGTGCCAAAGAAAGACAGCAGCCGAGTGTGCATGCAGCAGGGATCCCATGACTCGTCGACTGGTCAACCTGAGGTGCGAACCCTAACCCACTGTCAGCCAGTGAGTGGTCGCCTGACAGAAGGTACCAGGTCGACACTCTGCAGCATCTGGCTGAGGTCCTGCCAGTAGCAGCCAATGTAGGTCATCTCTAGTTGTGGCAGCTAGGTGAATCATATCAGGACAGCGAGTGGCATGGAGCATTTCTCAAACTCTGATGGCAGTGGCTAATGCTGCCTGGATAAAATGGGCAGCATTAATGAGAGTTTCACCCACGAACGGTTTCCTGAGGCAGCATATCTTGTTAAATAGGAAAAATAATAGCCTGGTGTTGGTCCAGAACGTGTGGTAACGCTGGTCGGCCGTAATACATTCTGACTCCTTCACCTCTACTGTTGAAAGGTCTTTGTTGGATTCCTCTCATGTTAATTTCTTAAATCTGTTGTCATTTACGGCATAAATATCTCTTCTAAATTTACTATGGTGTTTCTGACTATCTGGGAGGAGACTGAGCAGTGAGACGTGTTACTTGTACACATAAACAGGAACGATCTGTCACACCACTATACTTTAAAACACACTTTATATGTAATTCATGTCACACAGTCTCATACAGAACCTACATCCGCTTTCTTTTATATACTGTATATGATATGATACTGTCATCCCCCTTCCCTTCTCTGTGTGAGGATGAATGAGCAAATGTATTTCTAGTTGCATGCTTGATGGTAGCAGACAAGCCTGTCTGCTAGAGAACAGTAGGACCAGCGTCGGAACAGGTAGCTACACTTTCTAAAAGCAGGGAGGTTTCTATTCTTAATATAGTCCTGTCTGTCCCTTGTCATGTTGGTATAGGAAGCTGCCTCTCTGGTCACTTCCGTTTGTATCTGTGAGGCACCCTCAGGAAGGAACCATGGCAGTCTGTCTGTGGCGAGCGTCTGAAGTGGTAAGATCTCTGGCTAAGCGCGTGTCTGCTAAGTCCGTAGGACAATGGATTTCTTAAGTTCAGCCTAACTGAAAATTTAATCACTTTTATTTCAGGTTTAGCTCTAAAATATCTAATGTTATCTTAAATTGCAACACAGTGTATTTCGAGTGTGAAGTCCAGAATATCTTCCAGTAGTTGCTTTGTTACTACTTTGTGAGTAAGGTGGAACCACGTGTTGATCAGTAACTCTAACTAAGATCACCAATCTTAAATGCGAATGTGCGTGAGATTATAACGTCTCGTTTTGACAATATTTTTCAATATACTAACTTTTCTTTATGTTCAACCCACGTGGGGTGTACTTTGTGAGACCAGTACCACGTGCTTATACAATTGTTTGACCCATCAGGTTAACAGTAAGACGATAGTAACCAGTTTGAGGTTTTCCTTCTGTAAATTGCTTTTCGATCTAATTTATTTTAATTATCAAAATTATTGAGGAGTTACACTCTTTGTGTAAACCAAGTTGAGCACTTGAAGCATGTGGTGTAATCATCAAAGTAGCCCTCAGCTATTCTTTTCGGGAAGGTTTCACAGAGTTAGTATGAATTTAGTATACCAATGTATGGTAATTACATGATGGACAGGATTGCGCTACGAATGTAACTTCTTTGGGTGAAAATTGAATCGGTTGGTTGTGGTTAATTTCCTCTTGCATATGTTTCAACGTTCTTCATGTGTTATTTTATGAATGCAGTGTTGTATGCAGTCTCCCAATCTTGGCTCCATATTTGATGTGTTCTGTAACATTACAAACTCACATTTTCACAGTCCTAAAAAAGGCACCAGTTCAGTTATGAATCACGTTTAATATGCTGAAATTTCAATGATCAATGTTAAAATAAATTTCCAAATATAAACTGATTCATTTCTTTTTATTTAAATTCTCTTTATATATATATATGTCGTATGACGATTAAAAGATTATAATTAATGTTAGTCTGGTTGGGAATTTGGTAAGCTAGACTGAATACCTGGTGAAACAGTTGTGCAGTAATGCAAGGTTAACTTTCCCACATAGCTCACAGCTTTTAACCCACTTTTATGGTCTTGAATATCAGCACCACTTACACCGCATTACACATGGCGACCCTGTTCTGTGGATCCGCTAGACTCTGGAATCTCTAAAGCGTTAGATTGCGAGCGTTGTATAATCTTAATTTTTTTCCCCTGCAACGCTCAAATAACTTCCGCGTTGTTTCTGAGCAGACTTTCAAATGATTCACCGCGTTGTTGAGCGGTGTTGTGTGTTCTATATGTGTGTATGTTTTTTTTTCCTCGCTTGTAAATTGCACTGACTCGATCAAAGGTAAAAATTTATTTTGCGTGAGAAAAAGTGCGTACTAGGTTGGGTACCTTTCGTGTAACTGCCGCAATTTTGAGGGGATACATTTATTGTGACTAGTGTGTTGCGTACTGGGTATAAATTGAACTAATGCAGACATGTAACCAAGCTAAAAGTAGGCGGTACAACAACTTAAGCAACATGGACCAAGGGGATAATTTGATTTCGAATATTAACGCGTCGGACGGTTCCCAAAATGCGATGGGGAATACTTTAGACGAAATGCAAAACAGGACGAACGGGCTCACAGCAGAGCCAGAAATTAATTTGCCTCCTACAAATCAAATTCATTTGGCAGAACTCATAAAAGCCTTATTGCAACAAAAATAAAGAAAACGCAGAGAAATCAGAAAAATCGTTCCGAGAACAAAAAGAATCACCTGAATAATCGATCCGAGAGCTAGCCAAACAAATGACGCAGAAATCTGAAAAATCGATCCGAGAGCTAGGTGAACAAATGACGCAGAAATCTGAAAAATCGATCCGCGAGCTAGGCGAACAAATAGACGAAAAACTAATCCAGCAGACAAATAAAGTCGACAAGTCGATGGAGAGAGTGTCCGACTATATCTCACAAAGAATAAACAATCTGGCAAGTGAAATAAAAAGCGATATTATGAAAGAATTAGGCCGTACATTTGAACAAATCGATGACTGTCTGCAAGCCTTAGAACAGGGCAAGCGGAGTCGCGATGCGGAATCGAAAGAGAGCGAAAAACAGTTACTTGGGAATTTCCAAGCGCTGAGAGCAGAATGCCAAAGGGAACGCCAGCAGGTACTCTCCAGGGTCCAGGAGGCGGAAACGCATTGTTCCGCGTCCATTAGCAACACAGTAGCGGACAACAGTCAAGCGATTCACGCACTCGAGCAGCAAGTAGAACAATTGAAGCAGACTGGGGCGGAGGACAACAGACAAATACATGATAAGATTGCGGCATTAGCGGACATCGTAGGCACGATGAAGGTGACGGAGAGCAATAACAATACTACACCGGTAGCGGTCGCAGAGACCGAAGAAGTGCGTTCGCTTCTTAGATTTCAGAAGGGACAGTTCAAAGTGAACAGGCGACACAAAACTGTAACAGGCGAATTACAAGAACGCGTGGCGCATCTGGAAAGTCGCATGGGGTGTGATTCCGAACTCGCCAATAGCACTAAAAATAGCCATATGGACAATGCAGAGAGGGACTCCGGCCACGAGGGAAATTTTGATGACAGGGAAGAATTTATTTTGAGGGGCAGACATGAGAAAAATAGAAACATTCAAGGGCCTCGCCGGGAGGAAATGCGGGGATTTGATTTCAAACATTTCCTTACGGTGAGAAATTTTGAGATATTTCGAAATTCGCAAAAAGGAATACATCCACGAGCATGGCTCGAACAATTTGAGTTCTGTATTACCCCCCGACTGGGCAAGTTCACATAAGATAGAATATATGTGTGGCTATTTGGAAGGCGAACCGGCGATTCGCGTGAGGTTGGCAGCGCGTCACTGCAACTCCACTCGGGAGTTTCGACAAGCCTTTCTGTCCGCCTATTGGTCAAGCATGGCATAATTATGCTGCCTAATTTGAACCAGTCTGGTTTTGGCAGCCCAGCACGCCTATTCGACCACATGCTGCAGGCAAATCAATTTTTATACGACCCATACGAGCCTGCGGAACTAATTAGGACATGCATCACCAAATTACCGATGCACTTGCGGCACGTCATTCTTGCGGGACGATGCAAAGAGGACGTGGAAACGTATGAGACACTTCTCCAAGAGAAGGAATACAATACAGGAGAAAGCCCGCCTAATCAGGCACAAAGTTATTACGGGGCGCAGCAGCGCGATCGCAGTCGTGGCCGTAGTACTAATCAACGGCGTGACTGGTCGTCGCGACGCGAGCGGAACAATAATCGTGACCGGCCGTATAGAAACCGGGGTAACAGTCGCGAACACAGGTGGAACAACAGAAATGATAGAGGACGTGGACAAGATCGTGAACGCAATAGTTATACAGGAGAATGCCCGCCTAACCATGCACAAAGTTACTACGGTGCACAGCAGCGCGACCGAAGTCGTGGCCGTAGTACTAATCAACGGCGTAACTGGTCGTCGCGACGCGAACGGAACAATAATCGGGACCGGCCGTATAGAAACTGGGGTAACACTCGCGAGCACAGGTGGAACAACAGAAATGATCGAGGACGTGGACAAGATCGTGAACGTTACAGGTACGGCAACCAGAATCGATACTACGATGAACACGGTGGGAATAGGACTGTAGGCGGAGCACCTCATGATGTTGAAATTCGGCCGGCTAACCCTAGACAAATTTCAGCAAATGGAAATGAACAAAACCGGCAATGACAAACGATCAGCGCAGAAGACGCCCAATCGGAACAAATGATCGACATGGAAAATGAGTAAAAAGGACAGTGAGAAGTAGAGAGGATGATGAGGAGAAAGAATTTATTAGTTTAAATTTGTGACATATGCATTTTGAATAATATGTTGGTAAAAATTATGATAAAGATATTTCTATGTGATTGACTGAAGTGATGCTTTTAGTTTTTTTTTTTTTCTTTCCTTGTGAAATTAGGATTTAGGATGGTTCAAATGTGAAGATAAAAGGTTTCTTTGTGAACGAGTGAAATGCTGTTTATGGTTTTTTTGTGTAAATTGAAAAGAGTCGTTCCTGAGAGAAGCAAGATCTGTGTTGAATTAATGCAAAACTCAAGGGAATATACGATCTGTGGGTATTATGGGTCTGGCAAACCCACGTCCCCAGCTGTTGGTTTGTGTAATTTACGTGGCCCTGAAATATTATAGTGGTAGTCAAATACGAGCAGTTTTTCAGCAAATGGAGAATGGAACAGAAATGTGGATCCTTTTTATAGTCTTGACTGATGTTGAGCCAGAGCCTAAGAAATTATTCTGCGTTAATACTTGTCCTATAAAAGTGACGTTTATGTGTTTTGTTGATGCTGTGAGCATTACAGCTTACTGTTTTCGCTGGTGCTGGATGCACTGCAGCCTATATGAGTTAAACTGAAGAAATTTTCCTCTTGAAGGTAGAGGAAGATTAAATAAATTTTATTGTGGGACCGAAGGAAAGATTGGTTTAAGGTAATAAGGATGACGCAAAACATTCGTCATTTAAACTACAGGGGGATTCAGACCATTTGTGTCAGTTGTAAGTTCAATAGGATGTTAAGATGAAAATGTTTTACAGAATAGAGGAGACCACAATTTTGCCATTCATGAGAAATGAATCCAGAATAGGTACCACAGGCGAAATAACTGATTTGGAAGCGAAAGGTAACTTAAAGAAGGAACGAAATTGGAGGAAAATGGGTAAGCAAATGTAGTATAACCTGTATGATGAAAATATTTTTACCCTTCTCAGAGTCATCTATGTTATTAATTCTTGTGATAACGTAATTTTGGATGAAATTGTTTTACTGTTTTATGGATAAACGTATGAGTATGATAAATGTATAATTGCGAGTCTCTTATCAGGTGTGTCAACTGGTATAAATGTTTTGGCGGGCATATAACCATTGTTCTTTTTACTATGTATGTTTAAGGAAAGTTTCTTCATACTTATCATGTGACAAGACATATGCCGAAAGCGTCAAGAAGAGAACGAATTAGAACAATGTTGTTGTGGTATAAACACGGTGTTTAAGCAGCACTGAAGTAGCCTGTTGGATTAACTAGTAGTGGATTGAAGTAGAATTTTGAGTAATTCATGTTCATGGGTAGTTATTTTGTAGAATAGTCAACAGGTGTGTGTGTAAATAACATTTGAACCCTATGCTGTCCTGACCTATACTTACACGAGGCATAATCCTATTCATTTTAGTGAATTATTAAGTAGCATTTGATTTATTAAAACGCAAGTGAACCACGTTAGTGATGTGTATTTAGATATTATATTGTCAGTTCATTTAATTTTTATTTTTGTACTGTCAAATCATTTCACTTTTACTTTTTATATTGTCAAGTCATTTAACTTTTATTTTTATATTGTCGATTCATCTAACTATTTTATTAAAAAAAATTAAGTCTGACTTTGGTTCTTAAAAATTGTGAAAGGCAATACTAAGTGGTATTATGTACGACATTTTGTAATCACATAAATATGATGAACAATTTCTGCGAATGCAGTTGAGAACGTGAAAGCGAACCGGCTCAACTCTTTAGAGACAGACAGAGCAGCGAGGAGGAGGACTAGTTGTAAACAGGCGGGTTTCCCAGCAGGACACACTGTCAACCGGACCACTTCGGGAGCGCGGTCACAACAAAAGAAGTGTACGGGACAAACACTTTCCCTTGCATTGTGGGATGTGTCATCTAGAGAAACTATCTGGTAATAAGTTATAGAGTTACTGGAATGCTTTAGTGACCATATCTGGAGCTAATGGCCGGCCGCACCAGTGCGACGTGAGATGGCCGAGCGGTCCACCGTGCGGAAATCCTGCTGCTGGCAACGCACCACACGCACGCGACCATGACGAGACGGCTGCGTTGAAACGACAGAAGACAGGGGATAAAGGGGCGTGGAGCCTTTTGACAGATACTGTCCAGAGAAACTTGCAGGCGTCAACGACGCCTATCAACATTTCCTGACGGATGCCCACTGTCAAGCGACAGTAAATCATAGTTCGATGGTCTCTGGTTGCTAAGGGTGGCACAAAGAAGAGCCATTAAGTGTCATCCTTGCCCAGGAATATCAAACCGGCGAGCCAATTGAGGATATCTCAAGAATTTCAGAAGGGGCGTGGAGCCTTTTGACACGTACTGTCCAGAGAAACTGGCAGACTACAACGACGTCTATCAACATTTCCTAGCGGATGCCCACTGTCAACCAACAGTAAATCATAGTTCGATGTTCTTTGGTTGCTAAGGGTGGCACAAAGAAGAGCCATTAAGTGTCATCCTTGCCCAGGATTATCAACCTGGCGTGTCAAACGAGGATACCGCACGAATTTGTCAACAGAAACATGGAACCAAATCGAGATGTACGTGACACGGGCCACCAAGATAAACTTCATGAGCGGGCAGAGACGGCAGGTTTGCACGCAGCACATGGACAAAAATCCCTACTGACAGCTGCGGCGACGAACCCCCCCCCCCCCTCTTATATTGTACCTCAGAACACTGGAACTACTGAGTGTGCCAGTGAACAGTGATTATACAGTTCTTAGTCCAATGCATACACGTGTGTTCTTTCAGAGAAACTTTGATCGTGTATTTTGCAGGGATTCGATTTATTGTTTTTTTATTATTAGACTGAGTCTTGTATTTTGCAGGTGTTTTATTTATTGGTATTTTTTTGTAGACATTGACTACTATACTTTCAGAGCTATTTTATTTCTCAATGTTTGTTTTTGTGTGTTGTATTAGATTTGTGATATTTTGTTTCGTAAATTCATTCCTGTGGCATTACTTCGTTTATCAGTCAGATAGCTATTCATGCTCATTGGACTGTGATCGATTAGCCTTTGCATGGGGCATATTTATAGTGAGGAACCACTTAAGGGTAACAATCGAATAATTAATTGTAGTTTCAGTATAATGACACAGTGATCATTGTTTGCTAACTGAAATGTAGTAGAGTGATTAAATTAATACCACAAAGTTATTTTAATTCTACACATTATTAGTTTTATAAGATATAGAATTTTTTTGCGATAACCACTTTGTAAAACATGTTTTTTTCTCTTATCTTTTTTTTTTTGTTTTGCGGATTGTGCATTGTAATGTTCTGCTTTATAATACTGATGTTATTTTCATATTTTTTAAATTGCTGTGGCACGTTTGCTATTTTCATAAATTTTACTTGTTAATAAACAGTCATAAATTTTCCTGTGATCAGTTGGCTCTTGCAATGAGCAAATACTGGTGAACTCCATAAGGGTAACAACCAGAAATTGTTTTCACATTAATGACACAGGGACACATTGTTTTTACTTGCTGACCGAATTAGGTCTACACTATCTTTTAAATAGGAGTCACAGATTGTTTTTCTTTCTCTCTCTCTTTGAAATTATTGTGTTTTAACAAGTAGCTGGTGACGTTTTGCCTTTTCTTTACATTTTTGGTTTATGTTGGGTGTGAGAAGCCTGCTTTGGAATGTTCTAGCATGGCCAGAAAATTCCCTGCACAGTCTTCTCCCAGAGCGTTGGGATTATGAAAGGTCTCTGTTGGATTCCTTTCATGTTAATTTCTTAAATCTGTTGTCATTTACGGCATAAATATCTCTTCTAAATTTACTGTGGTGTTTCTGACTATCTGGGAGGAGACTGAGCAGTGAAACGTGTTTCTTGTACACATAAGCAGGAACGATCTGTCACACCACTACACTTTAAAACACACTTTATATGTAATTCATGTCACACAGTCTCATACAGAACCTACATCCGCTTTCTTTTATATGCTGTATATGATAAGATACTTTCATCCCCCTTCCCTTCTGTGTGTGAGGTTGAATGAGCAAATGTATTTCTAGTTGCATGCTTGATGGTAGCAGACAAGCCTGTCTGCTAGAGAACAGTAGGACCAACGTCGGAACAGGTAGCTACGCTTTCTAAAAGCAGAGCGGTTTCTATTCTTAGTATGGTCCTGTCCATCCCTTGTCATGTTGGTATAGGAAGCTGCCTCTCTGGTCACTTCCGTTTGTATCTGTGAGGCACCCTCAGGTAGGAACCACGGCAGTCTGTCCGTGGCGAGCGTCTGAAGTGGTAAGATCTCTGGCTAAGCGCGTGTCTGCTAAGTCCATAGGACAATGGATTTCTTAAGTTCAGCCTAACTGAAAATTTAATCACTTTTATTTCAGGTTTAGCTCTAAAATATCTAATGTTATCTTAAATTGCAACGCAGTGTATTTCGAGTGTGAAGTCCAGAATATCTTCCAGTAGTTGCTTTGTTACTACTTTGTGAGTAAGGTGGAACCACGTGTTGATCAGTAACTCTAACTAAGATCACCAATCTTAAATGCGAATGTGCGTGAGATTATAACGTCTCGTTTTGACAATATTTTTCAATATAGCAACTTTTCTTGTTCAACCCACGTGGGGTATACTTTGTGAGACCAGTACCACGTGCTTATACAATTGTTTGACCCATCAGGTTAATAGTAAGACGATAGTAACCAGTTCGAGGTTTTTCTTTTGTAATTTCTTTCCGATCTAATTTATTTTAATTATCAAAATTATTGTGGAGTTACACTCTTTGTGTAAACCAAGTTGACCACGTGAAGCATGTGGTGTAATCATCAAAGTAGCCCTCAGCTATTCTTTTCGGGAAGAGAGTTAGTATGAATTTAGTATACCAATGTGTGGTAATTACATGACGGACAGGATTGCACTACGAATGTAATTTCTTTGGGTGAAAATTGAATCCGTTGGTTGTGGTTAATTTCCTCTTGCATATGTTTCAACGTTCTTCGTGTGTTATTTTATGAATGCAGTGTTGTATGCAGTCTCCCAATCTTGGCTCCATATTTGATTTGTTCTGTAACATTACAAACTCACATTTTCACAATCCTAAAAAAGGCACCAGTTCAGTTATGAATCACGTTTAATATGCTGAAATTTCAATGATCAATGTTAAAATAAATTTCCAAATATAAACTGATTCATTTCTTTTTATTTAAATTCTCTTTATATATATATATATATATATATATATATATATATATATATATATATATATATATATATATATATATATATATGTCGTATGACGATTGAAAGATTATAATTAATGTTAGTCTGGTTGGGGATTTGGTAATCAAGACTGGATACCTTGTGAAACAGTTGCGCAGTAATGCAAGGTTAACTTCCCCACATAGCTCACATCTTTTAACTGACTTTTATGGTCTTGAATATCAGCACCGCTTACACCTCAAATTAATGCAATAACATTACTCTGTGCCACCACTGTTTGACCCTGATGGAGACGGTACCCCTAGGAGTATGGTAACTTTGTATATGGCAAGGCCTGAATGGTAATTTTTGCTGTGTCAGACCGGTCCATTCAGAGCTTCTTGCCAAAGAACGCCTAGGCGCCCTCCTCTGTCCTGCTACCATGTACCTTCTTCTGTCAAGTAATGATGTCTACTGACATCAATCCGGCCACAGTAAGTACAAAGAAACCGTGGCACAACAAAAGAGTGACATTCATAACACAGAGATTCCACCTCAGATGCCAATAGTGGCTCTAAACCTGCAGTGTTCGTAGCCGAAACGGAGTTGGATCACAGATATGGTCACTAAAGCATTCCAGTAACTCTATAACTTATTACCAGATAGTTTCTCTAGATGACACATCCCACAATAAGCTGAGTTGTGCAAGAGATGAATATCAACAGTATCAAGGTACGTCATAATAGGATTGGCAGCCTGCAGCTTTATAATTTCTTGTTTAGATGTAACGTCATGAGGCCACCGACCTGATAAGAAATGCAATAACTGTTGTTCATCTCATCGACTATGCGAACCAGAACTGATCGTGTAGCGTACCCAGTGACATCCCACACCAACACGCCATGTGCTGTGTCCATATGACAGTCTCGCACTGACTTCAGAGGCTTGCGCACACGGATACGTCTCTCGGGACACAATACGTAGAAGAGAGACTCGTCTCAAAAGATGCTGTGGTGTCCCTCTGGTGTCCATTGTTGCCGTTCCTCTGCTGGTATACCTCCCTCTGTTGCTGAGATTCCTTGGTGCTCCACTGTCGTTGCACATTGCATATACATTCGTGCCTTGCTGGAAGCAAGCCCATTTCCCGACTCAAGTAATGTGATGTTACTGTACGATGCTGTAGGGCCGAGCCAGTCCTCTCGCACTCTAGTCGCGTGCGATCATTGAGGCCTTTCGTGGTGTTCGGCAAAGTCACTATGATCTCATCGTTTTCATATTTACGAGGAAATCGTGGCATGCAAAACAACACGTGCAGCAAAATTGTGGAACTGCAGACCCGATAGGTCATGATACTGCTGCAGTCGAATACCAGAATGTGTTGGCAGACAGTCCACGTTCTTATACAAATTACAATAATCAACATTCACATACCATTTATGAATAAGAAACCACTCTGTGTAACCTTTTCTTTTATACAGAATGTGGTACAAGTAGTATTCACGCCATTTGCTTTTTTCTTGCGTGCCATCTTCATGTTCGTGTTGTTTCACGTTTAATAGGCCGCAATTTACAAACATTTCTTAATGAATTAAATTTCAAGGCACATAGGTGCCATTATTATCAAACATTACTTTTTATGAAAGACACTAACCTGTTTACCCTGAAGACGCGGACCACGCGTGTACAGGTTCGGTAGCGAGTTCTTGTTCTGCCGGCCATGGCAGCTATGGTCGCTGAAATAATGCATAAACACAGGGAACGGAGAGTTACGTATCTTTCGACTGTGAAAAAATACTTGGATGACTACAGCTATGTCTGCATTCGTAAAAAACAAGGAAGATAAAATGAGTGCATGGAGAATGTATTGGCCTGGAACAGACGTGTTGGTGATAGGTATTCATTTGTTTCTAAGCGAGGGCCACTTTAATACCCTCTCCGAGGTAAAATAGAATCAACACGGACTTTTCTTCCCACTCCCGAATAAAAAGCATTAGCCACTAACGTCATGAACGGGAATTTAGGGTTATAACAAAAAATTACATTTTGTAATATACATTTTCTTACCTTCACAATTTATTTGTGCGTATAGTTCGCACCATAGGCTGTATTTCTGCAAATAATTTTAGTAGAGGTAATGTTCCAGTCCGCTTGATTTTCGCGATATTAATAATGAATTATTAAATAAAATGCGAGTCGTTTGGTTCAGGAAAAGTTCACAAGAGGAACAGAAAAAAATGGCTCTGAGCACTATGGGACTTAACATATAAGGTCATCAGTCCCCTAGAACTTAGAACTACTTAAACCTAACTAACCTAAGGACATCACACACATCCATGCCCCAAGCAGGATTCGAACCTGCGACCGCAGTGGTCGCGCGGTTCCAGACTGTAGCGCTTAGAAACGCTCGGCCACTTCGGCCGGCCTTTAGGTGCTACATTATACTTGTTTCGTATCGATATAGTCATAAAAGTCACACATCTTTGTACAGCATTCTATGTACACTTATAGATTCTTGCTGAAGTTGTGTGGATTAGCTGTTTAGCATCACGTTATCTAACGATGGCCTGAGAAGCTGAAAGCCAGTTCATAACAAACTAGTAAATATTATTGTGGAACACTAATACTTTGTATTGATGTTATTAATATGTATAATTTCCTCCAAAAACCGGCAGAATATTCTATAAATATTAATGTTCATTTTATATGTGGTTGATTCCTTAATGATGTAATTTTCTACATCCATTGTGTAGCTTCTTCTTACAGTATCAGGTCTGATTTGATGAATGTCTAGTTTCATCATATGACTTTCATGAATATTTTGATGTAATATAATGGATTTATCTGAATAATGTATGACATAATGAGAAGATACAGGTAAGAACTTGCGTATGTTGCGAATCTCAAAGCGTGACGCGTGATTATCAGTGGATATTTTCTAAGTAGTGAATTTTATGTGGGGGGATTTATGCCGGTTTTGTTTAACCTTTGATTGATATTCATTTTGATTTTTCCTTGAATGAGTGACCTTCTTTGATAGAAACCAGGCCTTATGGAAGATACGTGTAGGCACTATCTGATATGTTGTGGATATTTATATTTTCCAAAGTTTTTATTATATCTCTATGGTTCCACAGCTGTCCAGATGAAGAGATGTTTCCGTCATAGTATGTTTAAAAGTGAGTTTTTATTTGCAATGATTGTCTCTTGGACTGTGTGAGATGAGTGTATGTTGTGAAAGATGCCTCGTTTGGTCGATATTTCAGCCAAGCGAGTACGCTGTGACGATGAAAGTGAATCTGATGTGTAGTGAGGTTACCACCTCAACGCTTAGCGGCTTATACTGACTGCGTATGTGGTGAGTGCAGGAGGCTCAGTGTCACTCATGTCCAGGCCGGGCATATTTCGTCTTTCATTTTATGTGCTCTTTCCGACTCTTGCTCCGCCTTTTGTTTATGTGAGTGTAGATCTACTACCATCACTGGACGTGCTGTGAGGGTTGTTTAAAAAGGTTGGCCATCCACGAGAAAATTTGTACGTCCACATATTACAAAAGTGAAATGATTGTTTCGGGTGGGGTGATAAATAGTGGATCGCGTGAAGGGAAATAGTAATTGTTATTAAGGTTTCGGTATGGACCCCAGTTCCCAAACGCTTGATTGTGTTTCATGATGATTATTCCAGACTGTCGTGATGTTTAAGACTACGGTAGTCCCATTTCTCTATGTAACAAAGCTGGCATCACTCAACCTTACGTCCGAGATTCACACTAGTATAACGATGGTAGCGGTAGGTTGTTCTACCTGCAATATCTCTTATTTGATGTCCGACTGAAGACAGTCACGTAAAACCGTTTACATTCGCCTACATCAGGTAGTGTTTGTGACCTTCTTCTGCTACCGTATACTGTTGTTGGTTGCTGTTGCTCTGTGTGGCATTTGAAAATCTTTGTCAATCTTCGGTTTTGTCCTGAGGAACACAGCTTCCCTAGAATCTCTTCAGACACTCTGTAACCACTAAAAACATGCCAGATGTTGTTCCTGAACTTTTATTAAATGGTTGAAATGGCTATGAGCACTATGGGACTTAACATCTGAGGTCATCAGTCCCCTAGGCTTAAAACTACTTAAACCTATCTAACCTAAGGACGTCACACACAAACGTGCCTGAGGCAGGATTCAAATCTGCGACCATAGCAGCAGCGCCGTTCCGGACTCAAGCGCCTAGAACCGATCGGTCACAACGGCCGGCTGAACTTTTATCTTTCTCTTAAATGCAATAATTTATTATGTGCCTCAAGATTTATAAATTCGTGCAATTTATACCATTTCTCAGTAAATCATTTCAGTCATTGCTATTGATAATTACCAATTGCATGAAAATTTTAGGTATTGAAGAAAGTGCGGCACTTTTAATTTGTTTACTATGTTTTCCACAGATGGGAGGTTACATGCTGGTTTTAAGTGAAGCTAGCCACACTATGACTGCATAAACTGCACAACTGACTTGAATCCGTCCATCACTGTACCCCTTGTCTTCGTCGTGCACTACTCAGGAAAAAAAAAATTTCAAGAAGAAGGTAATACCATTAACAATATTACAGACTTTTAATAGCTATTTGCGGTTCAGGTGAAAATTAATGTAATAGGAGTGTACTGTATAAGCTCATAATCATACCAAAAACGCTATACAATTTTAGTGCGTAACAGTCCATGTTCGCCAGAACTACTGTACTCTTCTTTATTCTTCAGAACACTTCCCAGAAAGTTAACAGAACCACGGTACAAGTTGTAAGGAAAGACAAGGACGACACCAACATCCTCATATCCAAGGGAACGAAGCCGTAATGTTCATGAGTGGGAGTCTGGTTGTGGACCAGGTGGTAAAAGTGCCGCAGCTCTTCCGTTTCTGCGCTACGGAGAGTCGAACCCAGGAGCGGCTGGCACAGGGCGCCGCCTTCCTGGACAGCGCGTGGGAACCCACTGCCACCATTAATACCTGTGACGACTGCCACGATAGAACCAACATCTGCATCACCACTGGCTGGTTCTGCTGCTGTGTTAAGACTGCGGCAACAGCATTCCTGGTTATACCGCACAACACTGTCATCACGAATAAAGCTAGCAGTACCTGGTGCGCTGAAAGAACCTCCTGGGACAGGTGGCACAGTGCGGAGTAGACTCTCCTCAGCTTGCGGTAGCGATCTGCAAGTGGTCGCCGCTGGCATCTCACTTGCGCTGTAGCTGTCAGACACTGGTTGAGCTGGCGCAAGTCACTCCGCACAAGGAGAACAAGTCCCACGTACCTGGAAACAGCTGTAGGTATAATACCACTAGAGAACAACGATAATAAATATGCCCAGTTCATGCCGTGCCACAGGTATTCCAACGTCACAGCAGCTACATATAGCACGAGACACCCTGTGTACACCACTTTGCAGGAGAGCCTCACCGCCGCGCTGGAGGAATGGGGCGATTCCAGGACGCCACTGTCCCGATACGACAACAGAGTGAGGATCCTCTGGTATTTATGGGTGTTTCTAAACAGGTCTTCGGCGTTCGTCGTCACCATGCAGGCTCAGTGTGTCATCATGTAGGTTACCAACCACACAAAAGTGATGGAATCCTTTTTTCTCGCGTTCACAACTTGCAACGTTTTTACCTTAACCGCTGTTATTCCCAGGCTCATGACGAGAACAACAGATGCGTACAGCGTACCAGCAGTGGTCCTGCGTAGTTCACGCCTCTCAGTCTCCACTGTGAATGGTGTCAGCCCGAGAAACCTGCAGATGGTGTGGTATGGTGTTACAGATCGTAAGAGGTCTCTTCTGTTCGCCATTTCAACATCGTCTAGCACTCCGATATACCTTCATTACCTGTGAAGAAAAAGTTCCCCGATTATAGAAAGCCAGCTGCTTGCATTACACAGAGAATTAATATAAAATTCTCGAATCACTCATAAACTGTTGAGTATGATGTGTAGGTAAATTTTGGTTGTTTGGTCGTATGTCCATTTAAAAAAATTAAGAAGACAGACCTTGCTGTAATACGTCTGTTAAATATTACAAGCATTATTATTTATTCATAATAAACACGTATCGAACAAATTGCAAACTTTATTGTTTTCAGTATCTTTAAGGAGTCTAGGTTACATTAGACACAGAACCTGAAAGATTTAAACATTCTGGGTGAAGTAGCTAAATAAATGAAAGTAAATAAAACAGTAGTGAAAGAAAATTAAGAGCAAATATTTGAATATAGTGGGGAAAATTACAGACAGCAAACTAAATCCCTTAGAAGTGGAAGCGACGGTTGCCACTTGAAGGAGTAGTGTCTACAGTCGTCGAGATAAGCCAAGAAAACGTGAATCTTGTGGCATGTTGGAAATTCATATAACATTTCTCCCATATACGAGTTTGCAACTCAGATTTCATTCGAAACTTTTAGCCGCCACTTATATGACACTTCCACACTGTTCATTCAACTTCCCGACAGCCAATAGTACTGTCTTTATAAATGAACTTTCGATGTTCTAACAGCTTCTGCTCTTTTCTCAAAAGATATTCTAAATTTTCCCATACGCGACATTTACCTATCCAACAGTCTTAAGTACTACCGCATAACTCCCGGTCTGACGGTAAATGTGTCCATAAAACCACGCGACGAAGGTCGACTGTTGGTTATCTCTTAATAAGAACATTCCAGTATCTTGGTCGAAATTTTCTTCAAACTGTTACGATGCAATTAGGATGCAAAGTTCTTGATTGCCTTCAACAGCTGTAACCCTGTCCTGTTTGAATGTTGAACCGATGAGAGGACCAGAGGAAGTGATCGTAATGGCGTGAGTCGACGAAGGCTCCCGTCTGCCAGGAAACGTATGGGATCTTTTTCGAGTATGAAGAGGTGCGTCGAGTGCAGTGGAAACCAATTTAATAAAGTTCAATGCACACACTTGCCCTGTAAAATTGCTAGGTAGTCGTCCTATTTGAAGCATGGGCAAATCGGAGATGATATTAGTGCCAGTGGGCTAGTTGCGGTGTTTGGATCCAGTTAATGAATAGCCGTTTCCCCTTCCTTTCCTTCTCTCTCTCTCTCTCTCTCTCTCTCTCTCTCTCTCTCTCTCTCTCTCTCTCTCCCCCACTCGTTCACTCATTTTCTCTCTCTATCTTCGTCTCTCTCTTTTCCAATCTTCTGTTCCATTTCGTTAAGCAATGAATTAGCACGTAATACCAAGCTACATAAACTTAAACTTTAAAAATACAAGGACTAAACATACTCTGCATAACAAATTGAAAAAGAAATACAAGGAACGTAAGAATGTGTGTGATACGTTCGAAATGGCTGAGAAGACATTCAGTGCACTTTTGAGAAGCCGTGTAAATGTGGCGATAGCCGATGTTAGTGTTAATTTGCTTAGATGACAATCCCAAAGCAATGCACTTTTCTGAAATCCATTGAGTATTTTTAGCAGTTATAAATAAGATTACTCAACTCTGCTGCTGTGTGCCTGTAGGAGTCACGCAAATAGTCTGTCCCAGTACGACGTACAACAAAAAACAAACGTAAACAACAGTAACGTATCTTCTGCTAGCTCCTTACACAACACCTTCCGTTATCGATACGATTATCGTAGCGAGGTTATCAGTTTTTGTGTATCTCAATGTAGAAATCTGCAGCCATTGATGACGACGTTTCGTGCATCAACTCCCTCTAGTAACATGGAAGTCATTCCTTGGTGTCTTAACAAATGTCCTATCATCCTGTTTCTTCTCCTTGCCAGTGTTTTCCACAGTTCCTTTCCTGTCCGATTCTGCGCAGAACCTCCTCATTCCTTGCCTTATCAGACCATCTAATTTTCAACATTCGTCTGTAGCACCACATCTCAAATGCTTCCATTCTCTTCCGTTCCGGTATTCCCACAGTCCATGTTTCACTGTCCTACACTGCTGTGCCCCAGGACAACTGATGAAATCTGACGTGGCAGTGGAACTTCTGTTGTCTCCAATCACCACACCAACTCACTCCATCAATCTTTAGTCACTTCCCACAGTCGCACGATTCACAACGTTCTCGCTCACCTACAAGCAGCAACTGACTCTTTTTTAGAATCCGTAGGTAGTCGTAAATACACCTGGGGGAAAAAATTAGTTCTTTAGGATTCAATGAACGTGCAGCCACTGTCTTCACGAGTCTTGGAAAATTGAGAAAATTTCACTTCTGCGCTCTAGGTAAGGCACTTCCGTAGCAGTGGATGGGGGGCGGGGGGGGGGGGGGGGGGGCGAGGAGTGAGATACGGCCATCGTCACGTGCTTCGAGAACTACGCTTCTAGAATTGCAGTAAAAGCTAAGCTTAATGAATGGAGTGATGATTAGTTGATGATATCTCATAGTTTCTGAAATTATATAAGTAAGGAGTTAGTCAACAGTAATTTAGTTCTGCGGATCTTCTGTATATTTTATGCCTGAATCGCTGCGAAAACTCAGTTTTCTAGTATGTGGCGAGACATTTCGTATCTATTTCGTCAGCGTCTTTCTCACACAGGAGAGCCAGGAGGAAAGCGGCGAAGAGTCGGAAGGAGACGAGGGCCGAGAACAAGAGGAACTGGAGGTCGAGGACGGCGTGCAGAAGCGGTAGGAGGGTGAGGAAGAGGAAGACGAGGAGGAAGACGAGGAGGAGGAGGAGGAGGAGGCGTCCACGACGACCACGCGCAGCCGCTCCAGCGCCCAGCCCTATTCTGGGTTCGAGCCGTCACCGCGGCGGGAGCACGAGCAGCCGGGCGAGGCCGGGGGCAGCGACGGGGTGCGGCGGGGGCGGCGGGGGCGGCAAGGTGCCGCGGCCCTGCAGGCAGGACGGCCGGCCGCCGCTCAGCACCGTCTCCGTCACGCAGGCCGTGCAGAACAGCATGCGCAAGTGAGTGCATGCCACGCTTTATAGAACCCAGTTCGCTAACGATACTAATAGTGTCACATTACTACTAGCCTTCTGCCTGCGGCTTCGCCCACATATGCTGTCGACACATATATTGAACACGGCTCTTCCTCCTTCTGTTTGTCTGTTCAACTCTATCTATCTATCCCCTCCTCCCTGCCTCTTTGTCCATTTCCTCTACCCCTCTCTCTGACCATATCTTCAAACTCCTCATGCTGAGCATATGCTCCTGCACCTCCCTTTTCCATCTCCATCTCTCCCTCTTCCTTTGCTACTTGCCCACTATTCCTCTTCACATTCCACCTGTCTCATGCATCTCCCCCTCCTCCCCTGTCCATTTGCTCTCCACCTCAGTCTGTTCATCTGCTCCTCTACCTATCTCAAACTATCCATGCTCATTGTCACATGTAGCCACTGCAATACACTTCAATAAAGGAGGCAGGCACTACTCCCACAATTTGCCTAACATCCAGGGCAGGCAACATATCAGGTGCTTCAAAGTCATTTATTTGCCCCTGACATACAGGTGTAAAGCCGGTCGATAAATCAGGCTGTTATGCAGGGCAGCCTATAAATCAGAGCCCAGAAAGCCAAAAAAATGTTCAAATGTGTGTGAAATCTTATGGGACTTTACTGCTAAGGTCATCAGTCCCTAAGCTTACACACTACTTAACCTAAATTAGCCTAAGGACAAACACACACACCCATGCTCGAAGGAGGACTGGAACCTCCGCCGGGATCAGCCGCACAGTCCATTACTGCAGCGCCCTAGACCGCTCGGCTAATCCCGCGCGGCCTCAAAGCCATTTCTCGCTCCTGACACGTAGGCTGCCTTGCAAAGCAAGTTGGTTGAACAGGATGACACTGTTCCCACACAACATACCTGTTGCATTGGGCAGCCTATACACCAGAGGTGAGGAAAAAACGTTTTTCCCTATCTCCACTCCTATTGGAGCTAGGAGGTTATAAACCCCACAGTGCTGATACTCACGAGGCCTGCTGTTTCTGCGCCAAATTTGGTTGTAGTAGTCTCTTTGGAAATTGATTATCGGCATACTGGAAAACTATCCATGTATTGGGAGGTGGAGCACAGTTGTGCGTAAACCACATTCGTTGGCTGACTTCTAGAGATACATAATCAACTAAATGAAACAAATCATCTCTGAGAAACAGCAGATTCGTTTATCCAGTAAGAAGTTAAGGAAAGACATAGAGTCCAGTTAGATGATCATTAACGATTCCACAGCACACATTGAGGCTGAACATCTGTTGATATCTGTCTTGTCGCAATTCGCGAAGGTTTTCATAAGCCCAGTCGCGATTGCTATGATAATTGAAGATCCATACCCATGAACTTAAAAGCCAGCCTCATCAGTGAATCAGGTACATGCTAAGAAACTCAGCACACTGCCTTAACATGCGTCGCCTCACTTAATCCTTGCACCTGTTGATGTCGATACGAGCACATAAGTTTGCATACTAACTGTTTCACATCGACATGTCACTGAGGCCTTCCCTTCCTGTATTCTCCTTGTACTAGCTGCTCGAGCTCCATCCACAGGAAGAAGAACATATTCTTCAAGCTCACGCATTCCTACATCGCGTGGTGTTCATCTGAAATTTCCTTCTCAAATGAGCCTACCTCTCACAAGCATTGATGGTGTCGCACAAACGTTCCTGCACAGGTAAGTGCTTACCGGAGTTACATTCAGCCACAAAGTTGACTTGCTGGATCCGCATTCCCATCTGCCAGGCCGCAGATGTGGTGCATGTGCGTCATTTCAGACACAGATTACACAGTTATGATATGTTCGGATGGTAGTTACACTGAAACAGAACAAATGCAAATCAGACAAAAAAATTCCACGACAAACTGTAAACAATAATGTCCGCGAAAATGCATGTTTGAGGTAAATTACGCAACCAAGAGACACAACAGGGAATTAATTTCATACCTCTTTAACGAAACATTTTCTTACCCCTGTTCATCTTCAGTTTCTCCACTATGAGGTATATCAATTTACGTCATTTTTATGGTTGTTTTTGTTGATATCCAACAGTATTTTCTCGTTCAGTCTGATTTTTTCTGGTTTATCAATAAAAACTTCTGTAGTGAATGCTGTCTACCTTCATTCGGCAACTCGCTCGATTTAATCATATGAAAATGACATTTCAGATCGTAAAATGAATATGGTAGCATCCATTTGCGCATTAAAAATATAAAAACGCCTAGTTTGCATGTCTAATGTAATGTGCTTTTTTTTTAGGTGTCAAATCAATCTACCTTTGACAAATGTGACGTGTCGATAACAATCAATCCTCGACTATACAGTGAAATTTACGTACATATTGTCAAATGTCTCTGAGCACTATGGGACTTGACTGCTGAGGTCATTAGTCCCCTATAACTTAGAACTACTTAAACCTAACTACCCTAAGGACATCACACACATCCATGTCCGAGGCAGGGATTCGAACCTGCGACTAGAACCGCTAGGCTACACCGGCCGGCGTACATATTGTCACATACTATTCTTGTAGCATGACACATTCTTAATTATAGCAAAGTAGGCAATTCCACCCCCCCCCCCCTCCCGCCATGAACCATGGACCTTGCCGTTGGTGGGGAGACTTGCGTGCCTCAGCGATACAGATAGCCGTACCGTAAGTGCAACCACAACGGAGGGGTATCTGTTGAGAGACCAGACAAACGTGTGGTTCCTGAAGATGGGCAGCAGCCTTTTCAGTAGTTGCAGGGGCAACTGTCTGGATGATTGACTGATCTAGCCTTGTAACACTAACCAAAACGGCCTTGCTGTGCTGGTACTACGAACGGCTGAAAGCAAGGGGAAACTACAGCCGTAATTTTTCCCGAGGGCATGCAGCTTTACTGTATGGTTAAATGACGATGGAAACCTCTTGGGTAAAAAATTCCTGAGGTAAAATAGTCCCTCAGTCGGATCTCCGTGCGGGGACTACTCAAGAGGATTTCGTTATCAGGAGAAAGAAAACTGGCATTCTACGGATCGGAGCGTGGAATGTCAGATCCCTTAATCGGGCAGGTAGGTTAGAAAATTTAAAAAGGGAAATGGATAGGTTAAAGTTAGATATAGTGGGAATTAGTGAAGTTCGGTGGCAGGAGGAACAAGACTTCTGGTCAGGTGACTACAGGGTTATAAACACAAAATCAAATAGGAGTAATGCAGGAGTAGGTTTAATAATGAATAGGAAAATAAGAATGCGAGTAAGCTACTACAAACAGCATAGTGAACGCATTATTGTGGCCAAGATAGATACGAAGCCCGCGCCTATCACATTAGTAGAAGTTTATATGCCAACTAGCTCTGCAGATGACGAAGAAATTGAAGAAATGTATGATGAAATAAAAGCAATTATTCAGATAGTGAAGGGAGACGAAAATTTAATAGTCATGGGTGACTGAAATTTTTCAGTAGGAAAAGGGAGAGAAGGAAACGTAGTAGGTGAATATGGATTGGGCTAAGAAACGAAAGAGGAAGCCGCCTGGTAGAATTTTGCACATAGCACAACTTAATCAGAGCTAACACTTGATTCAAGAATCATAAAAGAAGACTGTATACATGGAAGAAGCCTGGAGATACTGACAGGTTTCAGATAGATTATATAATGGTAAGACAGAGATTTAGGAACCAAGTTTTAAATTTTAAGACATTTCCAGGGGCGGATGTGGACTCTGATCACAATCTATTGGTTACGAACTGTAAATTAAAACTGAAGAAACTGCAAAAAGGTGGGAACTTAAGGAGATGAAACCTCGATAAACTGACTAAACCAGAGGTTGTACAGAGTTTCAGGAAGAGCATAAGGGAACAATTGACAAGAACGGGGGAGAGAAATACAGTAGAAGAAGAATGGGTAGCTCTGAGGGATGAAGTAGTGAAGGCAGCAGAGGATCAAGTAGGTAAAAAGACGAGGGCTAGTAGAAATCCTTGGGTAACAGAAGAAATATTGAATTTAATTGATGAAAGGAGAAAATATAAAAACACAGTAAAGGAAGCAGGCAAAAAGGAATACAAACATCTCAAAAATGAGATCGACAGGAAGTGCAAAATGGCTAAGCAGGGATGGCTAGAGGACAAATGTAAGGATGTAGAGGCTTATCTCACTATGGGTAAGATAGATAATGCCTACAGGAAAATTAAAGAGACCTTTGGAGAAAAGAGAACCACTTGCATGAATATCAAGAGCTCAGATGGAACCCAGTTCTAAGCGAAGAAGGGAAAGTAGAAATATGGAAGGAGTATATAAAACGTCTATACAAGGGCGTTGTACTTGAGGACAATATTATGGAAATGGTAGAGGATGTAGATGAAGATGAAATGAGAGATATGATACTGCGTGAAGAGTTTGACAGAGCACTGAAAGACCTGAGTCGAAACAAGGCTCCAGGAGTAGACAACATTCCATTAGAACTACTGACAGCCTTGGGAGAGCCAGTCCTGACAAAATTCTAACATCTGGTGAGCAAGATGTATGAGACAGGCGAAATACCCTCAGACTTCAAGAAGAATATAATTATTCCAATTCCAAACAAAGCAGGTGTTGACAGATGTGAAAATTACCGAACTATCAGTTAATAAGTCACAGCTGCAAAATACTAACGCGAATTCTTTACAGACGAATGGAAAGGCCGGTAGAAGCCGACCTCGTGGAAGATCAGTTTGGATTACGTTGAAATGTTGGAACACGTGAGGCAATATTGACCTTACGACTTAGCTTAGAAGAATGCATTTGTAGACTTAGAGAAAGTTTTTGATCATGTTGACTGGAATACTCTCTTTCAAATTCTAAAGGTGGCAGGGGTAAAATACAGGGAGCGAAAGGATATTTACAATTATACAGAAACCAGATGTCAGTTATAAAAGTCGAGGGACATGAAAGGGAAGCAGTAGTTGGGAAGGGAGTGAGACAGGTTTGTAGCCTCTCCCCGATGTTGTTTAATCTGTATATTGAGCAAGCAGTAAAGGAAACAAAAGAAAAGTTCGGAGTAGGTATTAAAATCCATGGAGAAGAAACAAAAAGTTTGAAGTTCGCCGATGACATTGTAATCCTGTCAGAGACAGCAAAGGACTTGGAAGAGCAGTTGAACGGAATGGACAGTGTCTTGAAAGGAGGGTATAAGATGAACATCAACAAAAGCAAAACGAGGATAATGGAATGTAGTCGAATTAAGTCGGGTGATGCTGAGAGAATTAGATTAGGAAATGAGACGCTTGAAGTAGTAAAGGAGTTTTTTTATTCGGGGAGCAAAATAACTGATGATGGTCGAAGTAGAGAGGATATAAATTATAGACTGGCAAATCCAAGGAAAGCGTTTCTGAAGAAGAGAAATTTGTTTACATCGAGTATAGGTTTAAATGTCAGGAAGTCGTTTCTGAAAGTATTTGTATGGAGTGTAGCCATGTATCGAAGTGGAACGTGGACGATAAATAGTTTAGACAAGAAGAGAATAGAAGCTTTCGAAATGTGGTGCTACAGAAGAATGCTGAAGATTAGATGGGTAGATCACATAACTAATGAGGAGGTATTGAATACGATTGGGGAGAAGTTTGTGGCACAATTTGACTAGAAGAAGGGATCGGTTGGTAGGACATGTTCTGAGGTATCAAGGGATCACCAGTTTAGTATTGGAGGCCAGCGTGGAGGGTAAAAATCGTCGAGGGAGACCAAGAGATCAATACACTAAGCAGATTCAGAAGGATGTAGGTTGCAGTAGGCACTGGGAGATGAAGAAGCTTGCACAGGATAGAGTAGCATGGAGAGCTGCATCAAACCAGACTCATGAATGAAGACCACAACAACAACAACAGGCAATTTTAAAATCCTGCTCCCTTTCGGATAGATTTCTGCAGAGCCTGTGCTCACGACCGACCATGTGGTTCACCACCTTGCACACGGAAAACTTGAGACTGCAGCTATTTTGAGACCGAGTCTGCGGTGCTGCTGAGACGCTGCCTGTAGAGCCGGGTGGCCGGCTAACGCTGCCGCAGGTACCACACGGAGCGGCGCGTCTTCCAGCAGCTGCTGGAGCTCAAGAGCCTCCAGATCCAACGAAGAGGTGCTCGTCAAGAGGCTCGTCGAGGACTACCGCCACGCCGGCCACATCGTCGGCCTCAAGGGCTTCCACGGACCCTTCACCTTCCGCGCCTTCGAGAAGTACCTCTACGGTAAGAAGGAGCAGCCGCCGAGCCTCGTTTGTGCGAAGCGCAGCGGTCTCACGCCGTAGCCGAGAGAAGAAAAAGAGTTGCCGCATGGTTCATATAATCCACACTACTGCAAGCTACCCTTTCCACCGGATCTTTGTATCCATTTAGTTACGAGGGTTGTTCGGAAAGAAATGTCCGATCGGTCACGAAATGAAAACCACAGTGAAACTGAAAAAGTTTTATTCGCAACTGTTAGCCACACCTTCCACGTACCTCTCTAAATAGTCTCCGCTCAGACTTAAAAATTTGTCGCGCTATTGTTCAAACTTTCCACTGTCCTCGTCATAGAAAGCAGCCGCCTGTGCTTTCCACCAATTCTCTACGCTGGTCTGCCTATCGTTGCTTGTGCCAAAATGTTGTCTTCGTAGCCAGCGGTTCATGTGAGCAGAGATGAACATCAGAGAGAACCATTTATGGTCTGTACTGTGGGTGATCAAGCACTTCCTATCGAAAACGTTACAGGAGCTTCTTCATTGCCCCTGCAGAACGCATCTGAGAATTGTCTTGAAGAGAGAAATGCATGACATTTATGTCACGTGGGCTGCATAGCTTCAGGCGAATCTCTCACCAGGAATTTCTACGTGATCACTTTGCGCTCTGAACTGAAAACAGCGACGTGAAGCGATCGACAGGCACACTAAAGACACTGCCCAACACATCTGACCCATGTTACATCGGATTTTCACAGTAGTTCGCATTTCGCGCCAAATAGGACATTACTTTCCGAATGCGCCTCGTATTTAGTCGTTTCGCCCCTTTAGAATCACCGGTGACTTATTCAGCACACAAGACTTTTTCGTTCTCTCGCTCCTCCTAGTTCTCTCTACTTCCGTGATCTTAATTTTGATTCTGATAGCTGTCCACCTGAACCAATCCTACGCTCTTAGGTACGAAGTTTTTTACTTATTCCAATTGCTTTGGAGTCCTCCCTGATTTCTTTCGCCCAGTTGTTCCCAGTTATGCGTGCTGTCTTCCATATCTTCTTTGTCAACGTGTTGTTCCCCATTGTCATGATGCCTCTGGCAAATGTCAGCCTTTCCTTTCGTATCGTGCTTCAAACTGGTTCAACGCTCTCACACAGCTCCTGCGTTTGTCTGTGTATCCAGGCTTCACCGTGTTCTTTCGTGGCCCACATGTCTTTCAAGATCTTTCGTTTCTCTTTCTCCTGCTAGATATAAGCTCTCTTGTCCAAGGTGGTCCCCTTCGTTGCATACATGCGGTGTTTCTAATTGAAGACATACATTCATGTTTAGAAATGAGAGAACACCTTGAACGACTAGATATAGGACGTTCATATGATTAGCATTTCAGTCACCTCGGTTCAGCATGTGTCCTGTGATAGGCGACTAGTCTGGTGAACTGGCACGCCAGGGCTAAAGGCTGACATCCTGTGAGACTGCGAAGGCATGTGTTCGTGCAGCAACGTGTGGTCTCGCATTGTCTTGCTGAAAAATGGAGCCGGCCGGAGTGGCCGAGCGGTTCTAGGCGCTACAGTCTGTAACCGCGTGACCGCTACGGTCGTAGGTTCGAATCCTGCCTCGGGCATGGATGTCATTTTTTAAAAATGGCGTCTGAAGTGCTGTGGAGCAAGGGTATGGCTTCGGGTCACAGGATGTCATCGACGTAGCTCACACTGGTCACAGTGGTCTGGGCACGTGCCAGCTGTGATCTGTGGCTGTGCCCAGTACCACCCGACACCATAAGGCCTCGAGATGGCGCTGTGTGTGTTGTGTGAATGCAGTCACTGTGATGCCGCTCCCCCTGTCTGCTGCGAACAAAAATGCGGCCATCATCTCCAAGCAAATAGACACAACTGCCGTCTAGCATGTTTCTGCACATTCCTCAAAGATATGCGGAGAAGCGGACTACTCGCGTAACCCACGCCGTAATGAACGGCGACGGGCAGTCACCCCTGATGGTGCAGGATGTGTTCCACTGTACCGCTGTTGGGCCTCAGCCGAGGAGGACGCAGGTCTGTCCTCTCTGCCCTGGAGTGCCGTTCAGACGAGGTGTCGATCTTCTCGGGAGCCCAACCCCCCTTCCCCCGGCTGGATGGTATTCGTCTCACACAGGCTGCAATTTCCCGGAGGGCTACGTCAAACCCTCTCAGTCCAGTAATGCGCTAATGCGCCCTCATTCAAACTCATTTATTTGGCGGCACCGTTCGAGCACACGTTTACGAGGCATCCTGCACGTCTGCTCATGTCACACTGATCCATTACCTTCGGTTTACAGCGACAACGAGAGTGGCAGGCACATTTTACAGGTAGGTGGTGTTGCGCCGCGATATCCATGTTGGCCTTGAACCCGCGAGTCGACACGGTTCAAATGCAGAACGTACTGGTCTAAAATTAAATGTCCTGTGAATATGAGGTCCTGTATCTAATCGTTCAAAGTGTTCTGTCTTTCTTTTTCCTGGGTTGTCTATGCAGCATAGCGTAGTTTCAGCGACGTTTGGGACCTGTCTGTTACGCTCTTGGTGATCTGTATCTCGTCTGTTCGATTTCCCTCCACCTAACGGAAGCTTTTCACGTTCTCCACCACCTGAACTTCAACCTTCAACTTGGTCTTTGCATTCAGGACCTTGGTCTTATTTACGATATCTTGTACACCGATGTTCAAAAATGGTTCAAATGGCTCTGAGCACTATGGGACTCAACATTTTAGGTCATAAGTCCCCTAGAACTTAGAACTACTTAAACCTAACTAACCTAAGGACATCACACACACCCATGCCCGAGGCAGGATTCGAACCTGCGACCGTAGCAGTCCCGCGGTTCCGGACTGCAGCGCCAGAACCGCACGGCCACCGCGGCCGGCTACACTGATGTTATCGTCAACTATTTTTCATCATTTTCCGCTGGAAGGCCACTTCCAGCCTTCGCGTTATTATGTCCATTTCGTCAGATTTGTTTACCCCTTCACTATCGATGTTTTTTTACCTGTTATAAATTCTTCGTTTACTGTAGGCAGACATAGCAAATCTGTGTTGCTGCACTATGAATGTGAATGTAGTCGAACTGGAGTCAGAACATTAAATATTGTAATGGAAAGAAACTCCAAAAGGTGTCCTTAACTCACATCTCTATTCGTTTCTTCGTAGTTAACCCATTAGTGTTAAACAGTTTATTTTGACTGCTTACAATGGCATCGGACGCCTTGCCAGTAGAAGTCCAATCTTCTTATCGCTGTGAGGCGTATTTACATTCCTATTCTTGTGACACATGAAACTGTGGCGGGAGCAGAAATGTAAATGCTCAAGCGAGAATCTAGTCGACGACAACAAACACCAAGACGAATAACTATTAACGTCACTGTAAATCACTAAACTAATTCACGTCGCAGCTAGGGGAGGTGTAGCACGACGACGTACTACCGTTTTTAACTTTGTGGTCCATCACAACGATGTCCGTCTTTGCTGCTCCTACTCACCTTCCATTAAGTCCTCGTTTGGAATTTACATATTTTCTGATCACCATAAATCCACCGTTTTCGGGCAAATTTTTCAGCGGAGCAAGCACATGACACCGAAGAAATTAAATAACGGATTTTTCCCAACATTTTCATGGCCAAACGAAGAGTGGGAAACGGACAAGTGGGGTATCAAACAGACCAGCGTCAGGTCTAGTTTTACAAAGACTGATTCAATTTTTCGAAAGTAATCAAAGTAATAAAGAAAATCTTAATTAGTAATTTGAGGGAAAATTGAAACTTTGACGAACAGCTCCTGCAGTATCAAAAAATATCAAATAACAGCATAAATTAAAACTTCTCTAATTTCTCCTGATGCTTATACTCCAATAATAATAGGCTATTCATCGATATTCCAATATGTTTAACGCTTTCTGAACAAAACTTGAAAATAAAAAATATTGAAGAAAAGAACGCTCAAATGTTTTTTGAAATCACTTGTGATGTCCTTAGGTTAGTTAGGTTTACGTAGTTCTAAGTTCTAGGGGACTGATGACCATAGATGTTAAGTCCCATAGTGCTCAGAGCCATTTGAACCATTTGAACCTAATTCGTCCCACCCGCTCCTGCGGATATCTTAATGAAAAGCCACTCCAGATGCTGATTGGAACTTCATTAAGTCCACGACCTGTTTCGACCTTCATATTACGGCCATTTTCAAGTGTTAACGCATAGTGCGGTGGATAATAAACATTTTACATAATAAGAAAGTACAGGACGTACATTATAGGGCAGTACAGAAAGAATATACAACTTAAATTGTGTTGTACAGAAGCAACGTTAAGCGAAAGAAAAGTAAAAGTCACTTGGATATAAAACGTTATGTAGCCACTGTCATGGTGAGAAAAACGGGCGTGCCAAGATATAAAAACTATGCAGTTCGATTCATTAAAAATATTGGCGTATCTTAGCTTCAAGGAGAATTACATTCGGACACGTTGGAAATTTAAGTAGCATTTTACCAGTTTTTTGGCAGTGCGGGGGAAGGGGGGGATGGTGTACACACTCCGTCTACCCAGTTACGTCAGAAGGACCACCTGAATCCAGGCAGTTTCAAAAGGTTACACCAGTCATTCCGCAGAAAGTCTTTTAAATCGGTTCGACACAGTAGGCAGAAACGCTCTGGGAGTGTTTATTCTCCACTAAATGAGTAAATTCTATATGGAATACAGAAATTAGTACCTAATGTAAGCCGGCTGGTGTGACCGAACGGTTCTAGGCGCTTCAGTCTGGAAGCGCGCGACCGCTACGGTCGCAGGTTCGAATCCTGCCTCGGGCATGGATGTGTGTGATGTCCTTAGGTTTAAGTAGTTATAAGTTCTAGAGGTCATCAATGTTAAATCCCATAGTGCTCAGAGCCATTTTGAACCTATTGTAACAAACACACATGAACAGAATCTTCGTAAATACAGCACGCTGAACTACACTAACTGCACTGCTAGGTGGGAAACTGATTACTATATAGGCATCCTTTTTTGGCAGTTATAGTTCAGTGCACTTCCTCTACCATATGCTCTACTCGCTCTTCGGTTGACCGACTGACTTTATTTTATCGACCTAGTCGAGTATTTAACATGTGCCAAAATGTTTCTCCCTTAGCTTATTGTCAGTTGTCAGGTACCTCGTTTGAGTGCCTTAAATGTACTGTGACTTACGAGAGCAGTTGTGTCGGCCCTTATACAATCTATACCATCCACGGCTCGTAGTTAAGGGCTCAGAGCGGAGTTGCCCCAAAAACACATTGAAATATATTTGTCAATAATGGATTATAGAATTTAAAATATCAGGACGAATTTCGAATATTTCCCACGCGGATTTAAACAATGACAGCGAATTTGTTTCGAGCTGTTGATAATCACTGAAGTTTTTAAAAAGATAGCACATAGTCTTGAGATTGCAACTTGTATAGTGTCGTTCAACTCTATGTAGTAGATGTTTGGAGCCGTACTTCTACGTAGTACACTTGTCATGGACCTCGCAAAGGCTCAGCTCGTTCAGGCTAAAGATGTTCCACTAACATCCATACTTTCTTTTTTAAGGAAACAATAGAAAAGCTGACCCTCGGTTAATATTAATGCTTTGAAGTGCTGAAAATAATTTTTTGTTTGTGGCAGTGACAGTTGTATATGCTGTAGAAAAGGCATGTTAAGTTTGTAAATGTCGCACCAGAATTGACACCACATAGCAAGAGTTTCACGAATGTGTAGAGGAAAAAACCATGCAAAGCATTTCTCATTACTAAGAATCTCCTTGCCTGTTGAAGACGTTCGTGAGATGAAATTTCTTTTTGTAACTGTGTTGTGCCCGGGTTATCGAGAGTTTTGTTTTCTTGCAAATAACTACAGTATATCAGGAGTCTGAAAACAGTACAATAGTAGTTCAGTGTGAACTTGATTAGTACAAAATTTGGCACATGAGCTTACGATGAAAGTGGAGGAAACTGTTGCGCCTAAACCTGATCAAAACATAAACGAAGACGGTGGCGGCTGGTGCAAAATGTTGTCAGTGTGCTACAATGTAACTTTTGACTTACAGTGGTAGTAAACGTAACTTAACTCAGTATATTAATTTTCTGTATATAAATTGCATTGTTTGAATATATTTAGAGGTTATAATTGATAGTTTAACTTTGTGGGGAGTAAAATAAAAAGGAAATGTTGGTAACAGCAGGGACCGAACCCGAGTTAGCCAAATGCCACTCAGAGCACTAGACCACTCAGGCAAAGCGCTATTACAAAACAGCTGCTAATAAATCCATCGTACTCTACGCTTCCACAATATGCTACATGCAATTTTTTACTGAACTGGTACTGTGAGCAGCGTAGTACTCGTTGTGGCGGAAGGGATGACGTCACTTCAGAGCATGCCCAGGTCCACGAGGAAGAGAGGCCGCGGCGCGTACGTCACGAAGATAGGGCTGAGCTCGCACGCTCGCTTAACTCAAGCGGGAAAAATGCGTTTCTAAACCTGTTAACTCGCAGCTGGGTGTGTACGTACTAACGAGAATTGCGTCTTCTGATGGAATCTGCTATTATGAAGTCTTACTGATTACTAGTCATACAACAAAATTTAAAATCAATTCAAATGGTTCAAATGGCTCTGAGCACTATGGGACTTAACTTCTATGGTCATCAGTCCCCTAGAACTTAGAACTACTTAAACCTAGCTAACCTAAGGACATTACACACATCCATGCCCGAGGCAGGATTCGAACCTGCGACCGTAGCGGTCGCGCGCTTCCAGGCTGTAGCGCCTAGAACCTCTCGTCCACTACGGCCGGCTAAAATCAATTCTCGACATAAATAGTATAACTTTTTTTTTTTAGCATTTAGTCTCCTTCTGCCTAACAGACCTCATTTCATAGAAGGTGTGGTGCCTTATGCAACTGATAATCATTGTGGCATGATTTTAACTGTGTTGTACTCCAGTGCAGCCGTAACAAATTACTAGTAGGCCTATGGTCTTCCTACCATTGCAGGACTAATAACAGTAAGATACCATAATAGTGGATACCAACCAGTAGAAGGTGCAATTCTCGTTTGTACGTACACGCCTAGTTACGAGTCAACAGGTGCAGAGACGCAGCTTGTCTGCTGAGCTGAGCGAGCGTGGCCTACCTTCGTGACGTACGCGCCGCGGTCTGTCTTTCTCGTTCGTCTTTCTCGTAGGCCTCGAGGGCATGCTCAGTCAAAAACAGCTGCTTTCCTTAGTTGGGTTATCGTACCGTGACTGCCCATAATTCCAACACTCGACACTGGTTTCTAGTTAGTGCGGTCAGAGTTCTACAACATATGTTTTTGTACGTTTCATGTACACGCCAGCATGCAGGTACTTGGGGACACGACATAGCAGACATTCCTATACGCAACGTAACAACAATCTCCAGAGGATGGACGGCGATACCCTCAGTGACAGCGAAAACAGTGACACTGAAGAGTAACAGGAGCAGGAAGACAGGAAGACGAGATGTGACAGAAAATAAGCATAAAGTGCTGGTGATCTAGCCAGTCATCATCATTCAACAGTTCCAGTCTCCAGGTACTGGTAATGAGCCTCTTCCACTTCGTCCTGTCCAGATACGCCTGTTCACGGAGAACATCATCCACTGTCCATCCTCTGGTCAGTAGGTCAGCCTTCATCAAGTCCGTCCATCGAGTTTGAGGTCATCCTGAGGTCTTTTACCATGGACCTGTTTTTGACTGTTCTATTTGACGCCATTCTCATCACATGCCCGTACCATCAAAGTCTAGATGCGCCAATTCGGTCTATTAGGAATGCCTTTACTCCGGCTTCTTTCCTCGCCTCCTCATTCCTTAACTTGTCCATCCTGGTCTTCCGGTTGGTGGATCTAAGAAATTTCGTCTCCGCTACTTGCAGCCTTGATGACTCTCTTTTTGTGATGGTGCATGTTTCAATACCGTAGGTAAATATTGGTATGAAATAGCTATTATACATAGTTTGGTTAGTTTTGGAATCCAGTCATCCCATAAAAGTGATCTTACTTGTTGGTAGAATTCAGATCCTTGTTTCACTCTGTTGGTGATTTCATTTATGACCAAGTTATCAGCGAAAATTACACTTCCTTTGCAAGGAAAACTGTTCAGACGCTCTAGTTGGTGGTCTCCTAGTTTTACACTTGCTGGTTGCCCATCTCTATTGGCTGCCATCACTACTGCATTGGTCTTGCTGATGTTGAGGTTATATTTATGGAACTGAGATTTCCATTCATCAAGTCTGATCTGTACTTCCTCTTCAGTTTCACCCCATGTCATGAAATGCAAATCCATTCATTTCACCTGACTTGTCCTTGACATTCTTCATTATGGTATCCATAACAATGATGAATAGTAGTGGGGACAGTGCACTTCCTTGCTAAACTCCACTCTTGGTCTTAAACCATTACGATCGTCCTTCCCCAATTTTTACACAACTAGTACAATCTTTGTACAACATCAGAATTTTTTTATTAGTCTTTCAGGGACATTCTTTTCCCTCAAGCATTCCCAGATCTCTTATAAGACTACCACAGGCTTTTTCTAAATCCAGAAATACAATGACCAGGTTCTTGCCTTTCTCCCAGTACTTTTCTATCAACATGCGGGTGTTAAAAATTAGATCTATTATTGATCTATTACTTCTGAAGCCATATTTTCCTCCTCCAGCTGTGGTTCTATGGTAGTTCTCAATCTCTTTTCTATGATGTTCTCATGTATTTTCAGCCCATGAGACAATAGGGTTATTCCTCTATAGTTGGTGGGTTTCCACCTGCTGCCTTTATTAATCAGGGGAATTATTACACCCTTTCTCCAATTCACAGGTATTATGTTACCTGGCCCATATGGCACTGAGTACTGGGTGCAGCAGTTGTATGCCTTGGATACCTGCTGCCTTCATCATGTCTGCATTCACTTCATCTGCACCTGAAGATTTTCCTTTAGGCGTAGACTTTAAGGCTGCCTCTGTTTCTGTCCAGGTGATGGGAGGTTCCTCAATGTAAGTGTGGACTTCCTGTTCTGTATTTGGTTCTTCTACTGATCTATCCAATAGGTGGTCAAAATGGTTTTTCAGGACTTTTCTCATGTCACTTTGTGTCCTAAACAGATTTCCATTTTCATCTTCAGGTGCTTTTATGGTATTCATTGGTTTCCTTTTACCTCTGATAACCTTATAAAACAGTTTCTTATTTTCTCTACTGTCCTCCTCCAATTTCTGACAGAATATCTTCCAAGAGTTGCTATTTTCTTCTGCGACCGTTCTTTTAACTTCCAGTTTCTTGATTCGGTACATTTGTTCGAGGTTTCTGATCTTTGCCTCATCTTTGCGATCTAGCCAAAAAATCACCAAATTCTGTACACAGATGAACACCTAAAGTTAATACATAGAGTTAGCAACACATAGGATTAGGAATAAATGGGATTGGTAATACTTTTCTATACTACTAACCAAACTTTTTGCGAACGGTGGTCAACAGCTCGACGAAACCATTGTGAGGTATTCACTGTCACTAACAATCTGAGATGGCGCTAACAAATCTCTCCACTATCCTATCATGTTTCTATATTCTTGTTAAAAAAACAACAACGTCTTGTAACCTTTAATTACTGTTTCTTTAAAAAAGTATTATTCTTTGTAAAATGTTGTAGATAAAAACGAGAGAAAAGAAAACTGCCAAAAAGATGAAAACCGAAAACGATCTGTTTTAAAACATCAGGTAACAGGTCTATAATTTGGCAATAAATAAATTAATAATAATAATAAATATCAGCATGCATTCGAAGAGAAATAGCGTAATTTTAGTCGTTTCCGGCTCGAAGAGAAATGGCATAATTTCGTAATTTTAGTGCAACATCTAAATTGTTCTGTAGCACATTATCTCCTGATAACTGGACACCTCTGAATCAAAAACTAAAACAGTGCAAATATAGGCACAGATATATAGAGAATTTCAACGGAGGAAGGTACATTAACATGTTTAACCACCGCCTTCTACTTTCCCGACACTTTAGCACTACGAAATGTACTCAAAATGATGCGGTTTCGAGAGTTCTTTAATTTGGTAAATAACTTAAATTGGATACTTTCATAATATGCAAGTGTAAATATGAATACCAACAAATACAGCATCACAAGTACTTAAACCAACGTGGGGTCTGCCTCTTTGCTTCCGCCAGCCAATCACTCAGCCGTGATGTCACGGGATGGTGCCTAAGGTGTTCCGTCGCGTTTAGTCGTAAACATGAAGTCAACACACACCGCATTAAAATTCACTCCAAAACGCGTCGCTTCTAGTACGGTTTGCTGTGGTTGAGTCAAAGAAAGATATCGTCGGCGGCTAAATATGCCAACTATAGACTCAGTTTTTATGTTGTTTAGTAGATGATTATGAAAAGCAAAGGAGATATTGTTTGCACACTTTTTATAGAGCCTGGCACCATATTTACGATCCGCAGTTACGAGCCACCACTGTAAGGCTGGATACTGTACTGCAGCGCTGATGCGAGCTGGAGGTGAGTACTCCAGCGAGCGGCCGAGGCGTGCGGCGACGAATGACGCATGTTAGCCGCGTGTTGCAGTCGCGCCGCGCCTCAACCACCACCAGCTGCCCAAGACGGCGGCGACGCCCTTTCTGCCGCGCATCTACACGGGCGTGGCGCCCGGGGGCGGCGGCAGGCCGGCGGGAGCGGCCATGGGGGTGGCGGCGGCGGGGGGGGGGCGGCAGGCCGGCGGGGGCGGCGCCGGACCGGGAGGACGGCCGACACCGGCAAGCGCGGCACGTGGCGCCGCCACGCGCCGGCCGGCCTCCCCGCGAACTAACGCGCAGGACGCGGAAAACGTTCTCCACAGGTCGCAACGACACTGAAGCTGAACTCTTAGTAACAAACTCTACACTCTAAAGCCTGTCCAGGATCTGAGCTGGGAGGGCTGGTTGTGTTATATGTACAAATTCTGTGTTAAGAATGAGGAGCTATTAGTCACTGTATCCGTTACATATTCCGACTTTCTTCAGAATTAAAATTGAAATATCTGAGTTTCGGAACGGGATTCGATTTTGGCTTGTGAAGATCATTCTTTCTAGCAGAGCACACCTCTGAAGAAGCCGACAACATTGAAATGATGATTACAGAATCTGCGCTACATTTGTTTTTCTAAATTTTGTAGGAGGATAGAAAAATGTGCTGTTCCCGGTATACCTCTTAATTGCAGTTTCTAAAATTAAAACTCTGGAAAAACTTGTGACGTTTCGGCACTAAACATTATGTTTGCAGAAATCAGATGGCTCAAAGCATCAGCCAATCTGTATTTTCTGGATGAAAAATAAACATGGAAACATTACAAAATATGGTACTTTTTCAACACTTCTATAGAAACACTTGACAAAAATAACAACTCATACAAAGCATCTCCGTACTGAGCCACTGGCAGAGATATTTGTAATATCAGAAGAAATTTTGTACCGTACAATATCTTCAACAATTTTCTTCAAATTCCTCAATGTTGTTTAATGATTAGTCTTAATAAGGCAACATAATTCACTGGCTATGAATGGACAGATTATGTCACATCTTATATATCAAAACAACTACTAAAACTAAGATAACAGACAAGAAGCAATACATACTAATGTTGTAAACTGTGGTTATAAACACCACTTTACAGCTTATAAATGTTTCCAGTTTGTAGCTTCATATGTGATCGTATCATGTTGACCCATCTACAGTTCCACTTGACGAGAAAAATTCATTTACAGAGTGTAGTGGCTGTTCCTTGAGCACACGACTCTGTGGCAATATTTGAACATCTGGTGGTAGGTGGTTAAATATCTTCAGGGCTGCCGTGAGAAAACTGTTGAGTGTCTTACTTAGGTGACAGCTTGGAATATCAATGTTGGCCTTTTTTCGTGTCATAGTTGTGAATCTTTTGTCGCTTGCAGAAGAATCCTCGATTTTCTTTTATATAGACGAGAGAGTTGAAAACATACTGGCGAAATATTGTCATTATTCCCAACTGCTTGAAAATTGATCTACAGTGGACAAATACACTCCTGGAAATGGAAAAAAGAACACATTGACACCGGTGTGTCAGACCCACCATACTTGCTCCGGACACTGCGAAAGGGCTGTACAAGCAATGATCACACGCACGGCACAGCGGACACACCAGGAACCGCGGTGTTGGCCGTCGAATGGCGCTAGCTGCGCAGCATTTGTGCACCGCCGCCGTCAGTGTCAGCCACTTTGCCGTGGCATACGGAGCTCCATCGCAGTCTTTAACACTGGTAGCATGCCGCGACAGCGTGGACGTGAACCGTATGTGCAGTTGACGGACTTTGAGCGAGGGCGTATAGTGGGCATGCGGGAGGCCGGGTGGACGTACCGCCGAATTGCTCAACACGTGGGGCGTGAGGTCTCCACAGTACATCGATGTTGTCGCCAGTGGTCGGCGGAAGGTGCACGTGCCCGTCGACCTGGGACCGGGCCGCAGCGACGCACGGATGCACGCCAAGACCGTAGGATCCTACGCAGTGCCGTGGGGGACCGCACCGCCACTTCCCAGCAAATTAGGGACACTGTTGCTCCTGGGGTATCGGCGAGGACCATTCGCAACCGTCTCCATGAAGCTGGGCTACGGTCCCGCACACCGTTAGGCCGTCTTCCGCTCACGCCCCAATATCGTGCAGCCCGCCTCCAGTGGTGTCGCGACAGGCGTGAATGGAGGGACAAATGGAGACGTTTCGTCTTCAGCGATGAGAGTCGCTTCTGCCTTGGTGCCAATGATGGTCGTAAGCGTGTTTGGCGCCGTGCAGGTGAGCGCCACAATCAGGACTGCATACGACCGAGGCACACAGGGCCAACACCCGGCATCATGGTGTGGGGAGCGATCTCCTACACTGGCCGTACACCACTGGTGGTCGTCGAGGGGACACTGAATAGTGCACGGTACATCCAAACCGTCATCGAACCCATCGTTCTACCATTCCTAGACCGGCAAGGGAACCTGCTGTTCCAACAGAACAATGCACGTCCGCATGTATCCCGTGCCACCCAACGTGCTCTAGAAGGTTAAGTCAACTACCCTGGACAGCAAGATCTCCGGATCTGTCCCCCATTGAGCATGTTTGGTACTGGATGAAGCGTCGTCTCACGCGGTCTGCACGTCCAGCACGAACGCTGGTCCAACTGAGGCGCCAGGTGGAAATGGCATGGCAAGCCGTTCCACAGGACTACATCCAGCATCTCTACGATCGTCTCCATGGGAGAATAGCAGCCTGCATTGCTGCGAAAGGTGGATATACACTGTACTAGTGCCGACATTGTGCATGCTCTGTTGCCTGTGTCTATGTGCCTGTGGTTCTGTCAGTGTGATCATGTGATGTATCTGACCCCAGGAATGTGTCAATAAAGTTTCCCCTTCCTGGGACAATGAATTCACGGTGTTATTATTTCAATTTCCAGGAGTGTATTTTGCTGGAAGATATTTTATTACAGACTTCTTTTGTTGGAGCGCTATGCTTTTATTTCCAGTAGTGTCACCTCCAGGAGCCATCCATATGAAACAGTGCATAATACATTATAATTAAATACTGCTCTGTTATCCTCAGTCACCAAGTGTGCATAATATTTTCTGGGTTTTATCTTCATTTAATTTCATTTCGTTTTCTTTGAACCACTTTCCATGTACTTCAAACACAGTTCAGCAACCTTTAGTGCCTCAGTGCAGTTTATACTCTTAGTCATTATTGTATCACACACAAAGAACAGGCTATGACCATCACAACTTAAATCACTGACAAACATTAAAAGAGCAGAGGGCCAAACAAAGTGCCCTGGATTACACCATGTTCAAGTAGCATTTCATAAGACGTCCCTCCCTGGATACAAACACTCTGCCATCTGTCTCTTAGGTAAGATGAGAGGTTCTCAAAAATGACACTCTTTATACCATAAGGTTTTAATTTTTCCAGCATTATATTACACTTAGACCACAAAGAATTAAAGCCACGCAGTTCTGCCTTCCAATGCATCCATTATTTTTGTTATTATGCCAAGCATTGCAATATATGTAGATTTCCCACTTCTATATCCATCTTGGTTATCCAGGAAGAAGTTTTTGCCTTCAAAATAATGGAGCAGTTGGTTCTTCATTATAGTTCCAATCATTTTTTCTAGTATAGGTATTAGAGAAATTGGTCTCTACCTGGATGGACTGTTAGGACCACCTTTTAATACACTAACACTGGCTTTCCCAATTTCAAGAAAACTGTATTAGTACCAAGGTCAAAGCATTGGTTAATAACAGCGGCAAAAGGTTCAACAATATCAGTAACAGTATCCTTGGCCCCAAAGGGCAACAAAGATGGTTAGGAAGCCTGATGCTTTGTGGTGGTTGTTGCTTGATACAGAACTACCAATACTATTTGAGAGTTATAAATTAAATAATATCATCCGCAGAATCATTGTCTTAATGTGGAGCATAATGTGGAGCAGATTTTCATATATTCATAAAATCAGCAGAAGTTTTGTCATATATATTCAACCACTTTCTTCAAAACCTTCAGTGTTTGTTATTCACTGGAGAAGACCCACAAGGGTAACACAGATAACTAGGAAGTTTAACGATTTGGGGTTGCTGTGGCTTGTGTGAATCATGTGGAAAATTTCATGCATTTAGAAGCAAAAATTAAGCTTTCTATCAGGCATCTGTTGTCTTTCCCAGTAATACCATAGCTAACAGACTTCTTTTGTTGTAATCTAATGTATCCTAACTGAAAATCCTTGGGGATTCTGATTACATCTTTTGAAATCCATTGAATTGTTGGTTCATTGTGGCTTCTCTTCCAGATCATAAGCACAGAGAAATTTCCTTAGTTTTTTTTCCTTTTCATTCCACAATCTCATTAATAAATAAATGGCCTTCAGTGACAAACTAGTGGATTATCTTGTTGGACACCCACAGCCATATAAAACCAGGATAGAATCATTATGTGTATGGTTTTGTCAGGCCAATCATTGAAAAAAAGGGTAAAAATTTGTTACTGCAGAATGCACATACTAATTTATATATTTGAACAACAATCTGCAAACTTCATTGGCTTCTTTCTTGCTGTCCCCCTTCATGAGTGATGCAAGAAGAACTCAGATTTGTGATTCTGTCTACCAACTGGAGCAGAAACCATATGAGCTGCTGACTTGTTTCTATAGTCATCCCAGTTTCCTATGGTCCTACATCTTCCAGATGAGACACTAGACTAGTGTATGATCTACACTCATTGTATGCTGACCCTAGACAAGACAGTTATTGCCATAAAATAAGTTAAGAACAATTCTAGACTTAAGTGATTTCCGCAATCATTGATTCAAATGTTTGACATGCATAGTCATTGGTATTTTCAATGCTGCCTGTACATAGAAACAAAAACGTCTATAGTATGATTAAAATTACTTGTTAGTTGACACGTGAAGCCTTGGAACTTAGTCTATGAAGTCATAGTTCTCAAAATCATATACAAACAGTCTGCCATTGCTAAACTGCAACAGCTGATTGTCAGTACACTTGCAGCTTTTGAGTAATGCTGAGTGCACACAAAATCTGTTATTTGGCACTGCTGACCACTCATTTAACTGTTAGCGCGGAGGATAAGCATGCATTCTGCTAATGATGTCAACCTATTTCCTGTTGTCAGAGCTTTACTTCAGGCATAGCGGAGCTGTCAATATGTTAATTCAGTAGCACTGAGTGACAAACATGAAGTAGCATATAATTTTAATCAGAATGTAGTAACATGATGGTATGTTTGCCTTCACTGGCATATTTAGTAATCTAGTTATGCCCACACAGAGCTGCTTAGTGCAGTAGTTCCAAACAGATCTTATTTTGCAATCTGCAAGCTGTACCACTTCCTGATGACTCCAAAGTCTCTTCAGGAAACTTGCCCTAAGCAGGGTTCAGCTTGCTGCTTTATGATTGTATATTTTGGAGAGAAATTATACAAATGTAGAAACATGTTAATTGTAGTTTCCAGATGTGTAAATGGTTTGAAAATAAAGAGGGTGTGATACAAATAACCCATAGTCCTGATTAATCAATTTCATGTTCCAGTCCTGTTGCAACAATTACAATAAACATATCAATAGTGCCAGCTGTATAATGGTATGTTCAGAATTTTATGATTTTAATTCACAAAACACTGAAATTATAAAAACGTGTACCATAATTGTTTGAAACTTACCTTAATATGTAGTGTATTTTGAAAGCCAGCAATTTGTGGCAGAAAAATGAATAAGTAAAGGTTTGAAGCAGTATCACACTCAAACTGCAGTTAACCTAGACAAGGTTCAGATATAAGGGAAATGGTGTATTTAAAGATTTTGTAAAGGTGTTTCATTTATGACAGATTAGCTTGCAATTGAAAATAGCTGTCATGACAATACTTCCCTGTGCAGCTTCAGATAAGAAAGACTTCGCAATTTACCATGATTATTCAGAGACAGAACGGAACTTTGTAAAGATGCTTGAAGAGTGATCATGGATTGACGAAAGAAAAAGAAAAAACACATCTTGCAGCAAAAATTTAACCATCAATTTGAAAAGAATTCCTTTCAATTTGTAATGAAAACAGAACACTTTCTTTCTTTCTTCTTATCAACTGTGAATCATTGTGTTGTAATATCTCTCTGTCAGTAGCTCATAAGTATCATTCAATTTCTCTGCACATTATAATTCTTTTACCTCAATTTTCAAAATGTTCTTTTATAAAAAGTCATTTACTAAACATTTGGAACATTAATTCCAGATTTTTCTGGAGTTTATTCACTCACTGGATCACTGTCTACAACTTATTTTCAAAGAGCACTACTTTTACTCTCTTCATTGGGATGTTGTTGTTCAACGCTGATCCATTTTGACAACATATTATTCCAAAGGATACGAAGGAGTTCAATAATAGTTGGGAATATAATTAAAAAGAAGATAGTACCACTCTGTGAACTCTCTCATTCTAGACTTTCATATACAAATGTTATTGTTTTCTGGCAGTTATTTGATGTGATAAATGAACAACAAAAATGTATATTCAACCTCTGTTGGCCCATTATGGCCAGGGGCCATCAACTGGCTAATACTTTTTAAATGATGTTCCTACCCAAATTCGAAACAGTTAACTCGACATGTTCACTGTGTGTATAACGTGAGGAAAGTCAAGAAATGTGCATCAGCTCAATTGTGTATTGTACATAGAAGAACAATAAACAATAAAGTAATATTTATGTGAACTGTAACATGCTGGACGAACGTAACTTAGTCCACACTCTGAATGGTTCTTAATATGGAATCTTAATATTTGCATTTTACTATTGACGTACTACTAATGTCACTGAACTCTATGGACTCACAAAAATTGGAAAAAAACTGCAGAAAAAAGATTGCTTTATAAAAAAATTAAAAAATAATTGTAAAATAAAGTGCTCCATGTGAAAAGTTACGTAGCCTATATCACAGTCATGCCTTTTAGTTTTAATCAAGATAGACTGAAGGTAATATTTTGTATGTGTAAATATTTGTAAATAAGATTAACACATCTTTATATATTAAACGATCACCACTGAACTGAAAACATGAAACTGTCAGTTTCACTCCTTTAGTATCTTGTATACTAATGTCAACAAGGCAATAAATTTTGTTTTATTATGCATCCTAACATTATTCCAAAAATCAACTACACTCTTTGGAAGAATCACAGCTCACTCATGGTTGAAGACTTTTTCCCACATTCCTCTCAAGCATGTCACATTGTTATTACTGCTCTCTAGCTAATTTTTGATTATTAATGTAGAAGCAGCTTCTTATTAGTATCACTTCTTATTAATGTCAACAGTTCAGCGTCACAACAGGGTGAAGTCACAATGACAAGAGATTATTGGATAACTACATAAAAGTCAAATGACATTAGCACTTCCTACTTGTAACATTAATGATGATTGCATACAGTGTGTGACATGCCACTGCACACAAATCTCTCATGAATGTAGTAGCAGCTTCTTATTAATATCGCTTCTTATTAATGTCAGCAGTTCAGCGTCACAATAGGGTGAGGTTACAATGATAAGAGGTTATTGTATAACTACATAAAATTAAATGACATCAGCAGTTCCTACTTGTAATATTAATGACGACTGCATAGAGTGTGTGACATGCCACTGCACACAAATCTCTCACTGTTTTCACCATTATCCAATTGTTAAAATGACGGTAACTGACTTTTGAGGCTATGGTGCCAATTTTTGTGACCTACATTAATGCTTTTAAACCAATTTATTTCTCAGTATAATAATACATGCAAAGACACATACATAGACAAAGTAGTTACAAAATCAATTAATATAATAAATGTGTAGTTTGTCTCTTGAGGAGCTGGCATTCTCATATGGGATGACTATCCAAAACATCACTTTCTGCTGTATCTCTCCCAGCCCATTGATGTTCATGGGCGTGCAAAGCTTCTGGAATGGGAGGAATTTTTCAAACTGGAGGGTGGTGCACAACCAGCAGCCCAGTGGAATATCAAGGCCAACCCCCCATCCCTGCACCCCATGTGTTGTAGGGACATCACAGTAGCCAACAGGGTACCAGCCAAGAAGCAGAAACATTTTCTGACAACAGTTCAGACACAAGTGTGAAGGGCTTCAAAGACACCAATTCTGGTACACAATATTCCTTTGGGCAGGTTATGAAAAACTTTCAGTTAATACATTCTATCAAATTATAAAACGCCCTATAAAGAAAAGTAACAAACTTCTAATACCAAACAATGGAAGGCCTTGGTTAGAATATCAACAATATTATGAAAAGATTGCTACTCACCATAAAGATTACATGTTGAGATGCAGACAGATGCAACAAAAAGTTTATTAGACACTTGGGTTTCGGCCAAAGGAAAGGAAAAGAAAGGAAAAGAAAACACACACACATTCACACAAGTAAGCACACATCATGCATACATGTCTCTGGATGCTGCAGCTGGAATGCAAAGGTGTAATGTCAGGCAGAATAAGCAATATGGAATGGGGCAGGGAAGGGGGAGGGATAGCAGTATCCAGATGGGGGTGAGGAACCAGCGAGTGCTACCTGACGGAGCATGCAGGGACTAGATGGTGACCAGACAAGGTTGCCTGGTGTGGTATTGGGAGATTGTGGGGGAGGGCAGGGGAGGATGGGAAGAGGAAAAGGAGATCAGCAGAGACGGAAAAGACTGGTGGCAATGACATACAGTGGAGCAGAGTGAGTGTGGGGGACATGAATTGGGAGGAGGTGATAGTACAGAGAAGGTGGAAACTGTTGGGAGGAATGTGTGAGGACAGTAGGTTACCTTATGCTGTAACTGCGATTATTTCAGGAGCAGAGAACGTCTTGCATTGATAACCCCCATCTGAGAAGGTCAGAGAAGCCGACAGTGGGGGAGGGAGAGGGAAAGGGGGGGGTGGAGATCCAGGTGGTTCAGGTTGTGAAGCAGCCATTGCAATTATGAATGTTACATTCACTGCATGTGCCACAGGGTGGCACATTTTATTCTTGACCACAGTTTGGCAGTGGCCATTATTCCTGGTAGTCAGCTGGTTGGTAACATACCAATATAAAAAGCTATGCAATGAATGCAGCAGAGCTGGTAAGTAACATGGCTGCTTCTGACAGCGTAGGACAAACCTGTGACAGGACTGGAATAGGACATGCTGGGTGGGTTGATTAGGTAGGACATTCACCTGGGTCTTCCACAGGGATATGATCCCCAATGGCGAGGGGCAGAGTCTAGGAGTGGTGTGCTGATGGACTAGAATGTTGTGGAGGTTGGGTGGGCATCCTGGATGTTGACTTCGTCCTCTCTGATGACTCCATTCACACAGTCTCTGTCCTCATTGAACCTATGACTGCCAACAGTACCTGCATTTCCGTAGCTGCCATCTCTTCCATACAACTGATCACCTGGAATGGTGTATATGAAGTGACAAGAAGTCTCTTGTCCAGTATGCTGAAGGTCTCACAAAGGCCTTCACAGACAGGCACTATCCCCCAGATTTTCTGTACCATATCTTCATACCCACCCTACTCCCCCAGTCCTCCTAACACCTTTAAGAACCAGCTACAAAGGAGTACCCACGTCATTACCTAATACCATCATGGACTGGAACAACTGAACTACATTCTTCTAAGATCTTCGATTATCTATTATCATGCCCTGAAATGAGGGACATCCTACCCAAGATCCTTCCCACCCTCCTAACGTGGTGTTCAGTCTCTGGGATTAAAGCATATTGTGCTAGAGAAAATTGATAGAGGGCAGACTCGAAACAAGAGTGTAAACTGCATTGACAAAAATATTGCTAAGTGCTGAAACTCACTAACAGTAGAGCAGACACATTTTGGTGAAAAAATCCACACACAATGAAACAAAAGTAATCTGGTGTCTGATGTAAACATAAAAACTGTTGGTAACCAAAATAATTTTCCAACTGTGGCAAAAATACGTAGACTTGTCAGTAAACGAGTGAATACAGATAAATTACAACTGAGTCAGTGAGTTTGGAAAAGTGATCATGTCCACTTTTTTTCTAATTACATTTGCCGACAGTAACTGATCTTCATATCTGTATGGATTCTTTGAGAGAACAAGGGGTCATATCCCAGCAACAGAAATGCTTGTTAGGTGGGTACTGAGTTAGAGAAGGGGTTATGTCCAGGTAAACAAGTGTATGGCAGACCTGTTCAAATAGTGAACCTGTTCCAATAAAAAAGAAGAAACTAGACAATGTACTGAAAATTCTACAACACATAACTGACAAGGAGAAAGCATCTCACAACGGTAGCTGATAGTAGCCAGCAAAGAATGGACAAGCTAAAGATGAAGTACATCTACCATAGTTTGCTGTGTTCTGTTTTAATTGTGGCTGTATTTTGGGTACATTATGCACAATGCTCATAACACTCTATTTTATTGCTACAATGGATATGAATAATATAAACTTTCATAATGCAGTCCTTCCACTGCAAGCAGAATGCTAGTTGCCCTATCATCATCGTAAAGTTTAGAAAAAGCTCACCTCTAGTACATTTATACTGGATCACTGACCACACTTGGTGGCTAAAGTATGTTGTAATGGCATATTTTGCTTCACCCTGGGGCCAATTGCTATATAGCAACTTCATGACATCATACTTAAACCCTCTGTGTAGTAAAACGATTTTTTGTGTCTCCTGAAAAATTTACCCTCTGCGACAAGACCCTTTTTCCAATTCAGTTGCAACAACAAGCAAATATGTCATAAACAGATACTAGCTGGAACCGCGGGACCGCTACGGGCGCAGGTTCGAATCCTGCCTCAGGCATGGATGTGTGTGATGTCCCTAGGTTAGTTAGGTTTGAATAGGTCTAAGTTCTAGGGGACTGATGATATCAGATATTAAGTCCCATAGAGCTCAGAGCCATTTCAAACTTTTAAGCAGGTAGTAGTTTCATAAATGCAATCACAAGGTTACAAAAACCATTAGCTTGCTAAAAGAGGCACTTTTTGGTTATGCTGATCTGTTAACTTGAGTCATTAATTCTGTGTCCTGAGAAAGGTAAATATGTTGAAGCAGTAGCCATTGATAAAAATTATGATAGGCAAATGACCTCTCATTACATCTATTACATTCCTAACTTTTCCTATTATCGAGAATGTGGCCTACAATGAAGTACTGCCCCACTTTACTGAGAAAATGTTGCTAATGTCCTCTTAGTTTGCTTTTTTAAAGCATTTTGTGCTGACAAAGCATTATATGACCTCAGAAATTAAATTCTGGAAGAGCAAACAACACAGATTATACGAGTGTTATTTTTTGCGACAAACTGCATCACAGGGGTATTATTACATTTAAATTGGGGGAGTGTGAAATATGGGATACCACAAGGCTTGGTATTGGATCCCTTCCTGTTCTTCAATTAAGTGAATAACTTCCAAAATACTTCAAATCATCATTTGTAAATGCGGATGTTCACTAATGACAAGCAATTTGATAAAGGCTGAAATGCAACGATGTCAGACAAAATTCAGTTGACAGTTGAACAGGATTGCAATTGATCATATCAAATCTCTGGAGATCAATTTCAAATGAGAAATTGTATCTTACTGAAAATATGTTGTTTGACAAAAAATGAAGTGTAGCAGCCAGAAGACATGGTCGGATGTCAATGCCACTTTGCAGATATATACACTATTGACAGACAAGTGAATGATTACCGTTACCGTTCTCTTTGACAGGTACAATGGCCACCAGAGTCCATTGGTTTGTTCAAGACCAAGACTCTGCTCTGCGTAAGATTAAGGAAGCGTTGTTAAACGGCAAATCAGTGCCGGGATATAACCCACAACAGGATGTGTTGTGTTATCACGGCAAGCAGGATAATCTGGCCAAGATTTGTCTTCTAGGAAGCTTGGTTCCCGTCATTTTCCATTACTTTCTTAAGTTTGTGGTTGGAGGCCATTTAGGAATCGGTAGAATCCTTAGCAAGGTTAAGGAATTTCTTAGTTGGTCTACCTTGTACAGGATACATGGCGTTTGGAGGGGGAACTGCTGTAACTGCAAAATTCTTAAACCCTATTTCAACACTCACAGGGGACTTTTACTGTCTTCTGTTAATTATTTCGAGCCCCTGCCATGCACTCGTGACGGCAGTCATTATATCCTGGTCGTGGTTGGGTCATCACTTATGACGAATAATGAACTTTGTCTGGGATATGTTTCATATTTTGCCCTCCCCGTACCACTGTCACTGACTACGCTCCTCCTGTCCTCTCACAACAATTTAAAAGATTTTGTTACGACAATGTGATAACTCACTCCACGACTATGCTGAACTGTCTGCAAGCTTCATTTACGGAGAGACTGAATTGCAATCTGAAGGCAGCCTCAATTATATTCCATTCTCATTCACGCCACAAGTTCGATTATTCAGTACGTGGCACATTTGGCATTTAATTCCACCAAACATGTAGCCCTTGAAACTTCCTCCACTTCCTTCATGTTTGATCATCGTCTCATGTTCCCCTTGCCCAGCCTGTGATCTGTTAATGACCTGCTCCTTGAGGAAATGACACCTGCCTGAGTAAGGCGACGAAATATTAGCATCACACACAAGAAGCAGGCTTGCCATTACAACCTTGGGGAAAGCCAGTTTAAAGTGAGTGTTGGGGATAAGGTTTCGCCCAAAACCTTGCTCACAGGACTCAAGGTATGGCCCAAATATCTGATAAATTGACAGCTTGCTTTGTAGGACCTTGTGACGGTATCCAGGTTCTTAACCCAGTCGCCCTATTCGTACGTAACATTGCTACTGGGAAGTTTTCTAGAGAACATTTCTCCATGATCAAGGGAGGAAGCTAAATTTTCTGTTCCCTGTTCGAGATAAATTGGCGGATGGGCTGTGATGAGGTTTTGGTGGGGAAGGATGAGTCGCGGCTCTCGAGTCGATACATCGCTAGATGGCCGGTTCGCGATCCTTGCATCCAAAACTGGCTGACTGATTGTGCGAGAGAGGGTGTGAGTGGTACGTCGGCAACGAGTGATGCCACGGGGTACAGAGGGGGCGCCACACTGAAGAGCAGAGGCAGTGAGGGACTCGGGAGTCGACGCTGCGAGTGGCCGAGGAGACGGCCTGAGCCCTGGTCTGTGGGGCTGCTGTCTCCGTGTTGGCGCGTATGGCGTCTGGACGCCGATGTCCCTGCTGGGAAGAGCGACAACCTTCAGTCGCTAATTTTCATCCAAGACTTCTCCGCATCCTATGTGGCCAATTCCAGTTCCTGAATCTGGAGAGACGTTTCGTCTGATAAGCACTTATTTACACGTAAAGGACAACGTACTGCGCTGGTTTGAAGTTCTAGTGGAGCTTACGGACAAGAATTCTACATTCTGTGATAGTCAAAATTTTATATATTTCGGTCTGTTAGACAGATTGTAGCACCGTCTAAGCCTCATATTCTACCTTGAGTTTAAGGGTGATATTGATTTTCTGGATACAATGTTAGCTGCCTGACTTGTGGCTGAGTTCCCAGTTTCTTATAACTTAAATTCAAACCATTGTTATTGTGTACGGACAGTATTTACGCGGACCAAAAAAGGAACGTCACTCTCATTTCGCTCAAGTGGAACTGGTTTGTTGCCCATTTGTAACTGTTCATCCTTGTGTTTCACAGTTTGTTGATTTAGAATTTTATCCTACGTCATCTCCCCAGTTCACAGGCGAGAGTTCAGGCCAGGTTTCCGCTGCCCTGGTCGGCCGCGGGTCTGGCGCTGCTGTCTTAGGTAGCGACCGACCGCCGTGTCGGTGTTGGAAAAGGCCGAACCACCTCAAGTCGGTCTGCTGACAGAGGTCGGAGCTGTAAAACAGTAACAACTTTATTGTATGTATCTTACTCTCTTAAACACATCTGGCTTTATTCTGATGCCTGTTACCGCTTAAGTTGGGAGATTCTTTCGCACAAACCTGTTGATATTTAATTAATCATTTAATGAGCGCCATGGCGTGTTTTGATCTTAAATACTTTGTAACCTGAGTTGCTATCAATTAAAGACTTAGTGAGCGCTGTGGAGCATGCTCCTTAATTACAATTGTTAACTCGAAGGTTATTAATAGTTTGCTAAGCGCCAGGTGCAATTTTTCTAAAATTGCAAATATTATTCAAATTGTTTTGAAAAGATAAGTTGTTATTGACAGATAGTTCAGTAAGCGCTAGCTGCATGCTTTCTTAAATGTAAAGTTTACTGAAATTCTTACTAACATCTGTTTTACAATGTGTCGTGACGTATTTTTCTTACCTGAAACATGTTTACTGTCTAATTATAATTTCATTCATGTATTTCATACAGGAAGAAATTTGATTTTTTTTGTGTCCATGCAGTCAGCAGTTAAACTGGTACAAATAAACTGTCATCATGCAGACTGTGAATGATGATGCTGTTGCTGGGTTAACCCTCCCACTCCACAGTATTGTGTGTTGACCTGTCCCAATGACAGCCATTCCATTTAGCAGTTGTGAAGCACTACCAGGTTCGCTACTCCATGATATATGGAAACGTTTCTATATGTCTTTCTCGTAGTCACAGTCCCAGATTTGCACCTGGAGGCCAAAAATGGAACTAATTTTGATTCCGACGTAAGTCAGTTCCAAGTAAATGCATTAGAATATCTACCAAGTTTCACTGCCGTACGATAATTACAGTCCACACTGCGCCTCTAAGGGCAACTGCACTTTAGTTATAACCATCTGGTATTTTCCACTCAATATTTCCACTGCGTCAGGCAAGGAAACATGAACGTCACAAATGTAAGGTATATAATAACACAAAGAAAATTTGTAGAACTTACTATAGTAATATCGCTTTTACGTATAGGCTTTTAAATTTTATGTACACTACTGGCCATTAAAATTGCTACACCAAGAAGAAATGCATATTATATACGGGTATTAATTGGGCGAATATATTATACTAGACCTGACATGTGATTACATTTTCACGCAATTTGGGTGCATAGATCCTGAGAAATCAGCACCCAGAACAACCACCTCTGGCCATAGTAACGCCCTTGATACACCTGGGTATTGAGTCGAACAGAGTGGATGGCGTGTACAGGTACAGCTGCCCATGCAGCTATAACACGATACCACAGTTCATCAAGAGTAGTGACTGGCGTATTGTGACGAGCCAGTTGCTCGGCCACCGTTGACCAGACGTTTTCTGTTGGTGAGAGATCTGGAGAATGTGGTGGGGGCCAGGGCAGCACTCGAACATTTTCTGTATCCAGAACGGCTCGTACAGGACCTGCAACATGCGGTCGTGCACTATCCTGCTGAAATGAAGGGTTTCGTAGAGATCGAATGAAGGGTAGAGTCACGGGTCGTAACACATGTGAAATGTTACGTCCACTGTGCAAAGTGCCGTCAATGCAAACAAGAAGTGACCGAGACGTGTAACCAATGGCACTCCATATCATCACGCAGGGTGATACGCCAGTATGGCGATCACGAATACACGCTTTCAATGTGCGTTCACCAGAATGTCACCAAACACGGATGCGACCATCATGATGTTGTAAACAGAACCTGGATTCATCCGAAAAAATGACGATTTGCCATTCGTGTACCATGGTTCGTTCATCCGAAAAAATGACGTTTTGCCATTGAGTACACCATCGCAGGCGCTCCTGTCTGTGATGCAGCGTCAACGGTAACCGCAGTCATGGTCTCCGAGCTGATAGTCGATGCTGCTGCAAACGTCGTCGAACTGTTCATGCAGTTGGTTGTTGTCTTGCAAACGTCCCCATCTGTTGACTCAGGGATCGAGACGTGGTTGCACGATCCGCTACAGCCATGCGGATAAGATACTTGATATCTCGACTGCTAGTGATACGAAGCCGTTGGGATCCAGCACGGCGTTCCGTATTACCCTCCTGAACCCACCAATTCCATATTCTGCTAACAGTCTTTGGATCTCGACCAACGCGAGCAGCAATGTCGCGATACGATAAACCGCAATCGCGATAGGCTATAATCCAACCTTTATCAAAGTCGGAATCGTGATGATACGCATTTCTCCTCCTTACACGAGGCATCACAACAACGTTTCACCAGGCAACACCGGTCAACTGCTGTTTGTGTATGAGAAATCGGTTGGAAACTTTCGTCATGTCAGCATGTTGTATGTGTCGCCACCGGCGCCAGCCTTGTGTGAATGCTCTGAAAAGCTGATCATTTGCATATCACAGCATCTTCTTCCTGCCGGTTAAATCTCGCGTCTGTAGCACGTCATCTTCGTGGTGCAGCAATTTAATGGCCAGGTGCGTAATTTTAGTCTCTGAAATTGGTGATGTATTTACGTGAATAACAATCGTGATATAAGTTCGACGAGTTGACGATTACTGTTATTATTCATTTTCCTTTTTCTTGTAACTTGAGTTCGAAATAATATTCGGAAGATTGCAGCCTCTAGTGTAGACGTCGATCTACTCGCGAAACAATTATTGTAACCCACTAAACATGCGTAATAATATTTTAAAATACAATGATTCTGTACCTACAAGAAGAACAATTTTTGTGAAAAAAAAATCACAGAACATGTCCCGTTCATTCGATATAATACATAGTTTACAATAAAGCGTCAAGCATCTGATTTCGATCCTTACACAACTTCTCATGTTAGTAATGGCTTTATTGCTATGTTGCTCATTAAATACTGAAACCATAAATGATACACATGTGCATGGACCCCTGTTCTCAAGTTGTTAGAGGAGTCTTGAGTGTACGCTAAGGAGAATGTTGCATTCACATTTGACGAAGTGCAATTACGATCTTATTGCTAAATTACTGTCTTTCTCTTCCTTTGTGGGACCATATCTTTTATGTGTGGACAAATTACTATCCAATAGGGCGGACATATTAATATGTTAGGCTGATTTCATGAAATGAGGGTTGTGCATAACAGTACTGAAGTGTTAAGTGTGTACTGGTATATTTTTATACGTTCTACTTGCATTCAGTTGGGATGGGCAAATGTTCCTGTGCCTTGCTGCAATCTTGTAGTTGTACTGAATGGTCAGATGTGAGATGCTAGTTCATTACGTCCTGCAGAGATTATTTGTCAGGTTGGTGGAATGTAAGATTTTTTGAATGTTTAGTACGAAAGTGATATTTTGGAACTGTGAATGGCTCAAGGAATTAATCAGGATTAGAAAAGTTAGTGATACTGGCAGGTGAAGTTTGCCAGATAGTGATGTTTCGGTAGGCTGAACTTGCTGAGTGATGCTACTGACATTGGATTATACTGTCTGAACTTGTGATATCACTACTAACTTAGTTTCGCATTAAGAAAAAGTTTCTATCAAATATTTGTGGAACTGCATAGCTTCATTAGAGATCTATATTCATGTTCTGAGTGCAAAACTTGTTTCTGGAAACTGTCTGAAATATTGCTGTCTTTGAAATGTACCCAACTGCATGGGATCCTATCATAAAAAGTTTCCAAACTAATTTACTGGAACTGTGTCTGTGCCACTGAGCATTCTTACGGAACTGCAGTTCATCTGCTCCTGTTGGCGATTTTAGTACATGTAACGAAAGTTATTACTAGCTTTCTGTTGGCCGTTGCAACACACCAGTTTAATTAGAATTGAGCAGTAGGAGTAAGTCTGAGTGCCAATTTCATCGTTTTACTTTGCAGTGGTAAAAGTTCCACAATAGTAAAGTGGAGAGTTGGTCCAGTCCCCACCCTTCAATCCTTTGGCTCTTCCGCCTCCCCACCCTCACGATGATATTAACTGTGAAATTGAAGAGTTGAGTTCATAATTTTCAAATTTCTTAAGAATGCTAAATGCGTACATTGCGATATATGGGTTTAATGACTTCACTAAATTTACTTCTCCAGAGGAATTGTATTCTGGACTTTCTAAGTGTTGTCCATTGAGCAAGTTAATGTCAGAAATCCAAAACGTCCCAGCCTACTAATACTTATTGCATACTGCTTGTGTCTGATATTAACGCCTTACTGATTTATTACTCTGTGTTTTACTGCGCACCTGCGGAGAAACTAATATTGTTTTGTTTTGGGTAGGTGGACTGCATTCAGCTGAGTGTAGTTTATGTTACTTCGCTCCCTGAGTTATCCCTCCTCAGAAGTTTGTTTGGAAATTTTTTCGGGTATGAAAGTTCCATGTTACAACAACAGACTGCACTGGATTACAAAGAAATGATAAAAATAAACAGATTCATAGCACTTGAGGAGGGAAATCTTAGACCATTATAACTGTCAATAACTAGTCGAAAAGAAGTGCAAGAACAAAAGGTTAATGTTTGTGGAAAAAGGGAACAATCTGAGTTCCATAATAGGCTAGAAGCTTCTCCAAGTCAGAAGATAGCGAGTCAGGTTAACAAACAAGTAGTCGTGCAACAGCTTTGTAATATCTTGAACATGAAGTAGATGTACTGAAGGTCAGTACAGAAAATAGCATTTCAAGAAACAGAGAATTTTGATGAATTTTCTACTGCTGTAGCTAAACTGGCTGCTAGTTGTAAGCAGAGCTCATATATACAGGGTGGTCCACTGATCGTGACCGGGCCAAATATCTCACGAAATAAGCATCAAACGAAAACACTACAAAGAACGAAACTCGTCTAGCTTGAAGGGGGGAAACCAGATCGCGCTATAGTTGGCCCCCTAGATGGCGCTGCCATAGGTCAAACGGATATCAACTGCGTTTTTTTAAAAATAGGAACCCCCATTTTTATTTCATATTCGTGTAGTACGTAAAGAAATATGAATGTTTTAGTTGGACCACTTTTTTCGCTTTGTGATAGATGGTGCTGTAATAGTCGCAAACGTATAAGTACGTGGTATCACGTACATTCCGCCAGTGCGGGCGGTATTTGCTTCGTGATAGATTACCCGTTTTAAAATGGACCGTTTACCAATTCCGGAAAAGATTGATATCGTGTTGATGTATGGCTATTGTGATCAAAATGCCCACTGGGCGTGTGCTACGTATGCTGCTCGGTATCCTGGACGACATCACCCAAGTGTCCGGACCGTTTGCCGGGTAGTTAAGTTACTTAAGGAAACAGGAAGCGTTCAGCCACATGTGAAACGTCAACCACGACCTGCAACAAATGATGATGCCCAAGTAGGTGTTTTAGTTGCTGCCGCGGCTAATCCGCACATCAGTAGCAGAGAAATTTCCCGAGAATCGGGAATCTCAAAAATGTCAAAAACATCAACATCGTTTGCACCCGTATTTCTATGCACCAGGAATTGCATGGCGACGACTTTGATCGTCGTGTACAGTTCCATTGGGCACATGAGAAATTGCGGGGCGATGACAGATTTTTTGCACATGTTCTATTTAGCGACGAAGCGTCATTCAACAACAGTGGTAACGTAAACCGGCATAATATGCACTATTGGGCAACGGAAAATCCACGATGGCTGTGGCAAGTGGAACATCAGCGACCTTGGCAGGTTAATGTATGGTGCGGCATTGTGGGAGGAAGGATAACTGGCCCCCATTTTATCCATGGCAATCTAAATGGTGCTATGTATGCTGATTTCCTACGTAATGTTTTACCGATGTTACTACAAGATGTTTCACTGCATGCCAGAACGGCGATGTACTTCCAACATGATGGATGTCCGGCACATAGCTCGCGTGCGGTTGAAGCGGTATTGAATAGCATATTTCATGACAGGTGGATTGGTCGTCGAAGCACCATACCATGGCCCGCATGTTCACCGGATCTGACGTCCCCGGATTTCTTTCTGTGGGGAAAGTAGGATATTTGCTATCGTGATCCACCGAAAACGCCTGACAACATACGTCAGCGCATTGTCAATGCATGTGTGAACATAATGGAAGGAGACCTACTCGCTGTTGAAAGGAATGTCGTTACACGTATTGCCAAATGCATTGAGGTTGACGGACATCATTTTGAACGTTTATTGCATTAATGTGGTATTCACAGGTAATCACGCTGTAACAGCATGCGTTCTCAGAAATGATAAGTTCACAATGGTACATGTATCACATTGGAACAACCGAAATAAAATGTTCAAACGTACCTACGTTCTGTATTTTAATTTAAAAAACCTACCTGTTACCAACTGTTCGTCTAAAATTGTGAGCCATATGTTTGTGACTATTACAGTGCCACCTACCACAAAGCGAAAAAAGTGGTGCAACTAAAGCATTTATATTTCTTTACGTACTACACGAAAATGTAATAAAAAAGGGGCGTTCCTGTTTTAAAAAACGCAGTTGATATCCGTTTGCCCTATGGGAGCGCCATCTAGCGGGCCAACCATAGCGCCATCCGGTTTCCCCCTTCAAGCTAGACGACTCTCGTTCTTTGTAGTTTTTCGTTTGACGCTTATTTCGTGAGATATATGGCCCGGTCACGACCAATGGACTACCCTGTATATGATAACCACATCTACAATCAAATCATGTGTAAGAACACAGCACACTGTCTTACTCATCCTCATAATTAAGAAAATCACTGTACACTCTCTCATCAATATTATTACTGAAGAGTACCAAATTCTTCATCACATGTTGCAACTACAGTAATGATAGTCATATTGTGCAGCAACCAAGTACCAGTCTTTCAAATCAAATAGCACGTGGAATATCCAGAAGATAACCCACCCAAGTACTAACCAGATGTGACATTGCTGAACTTTGTTGGTTGTGTGAGATCCAATGTAGCAAGACTGTTGGATATATTGCCTCTCTTATGGAAGAAACCATCTAGACACTTGACTAATATCTCACTCATGCAAAGAAACCCTTAAAAAACGTTAAAATATACTCAAAAGAGAACAGCCTGGTTACACAAAGAAACTTAACTAGAACATAAGCACAAACACTATATATGTTACACTAGACACCTGTACATCAGGAAATATGCTACCATCAAAGTACCATACACTGAGGTCTGCCTGACCCTGCATAAATTCTATCTGGTCTGAGACTAGAATAACTCGCCATTGATATAGAGGTCATTAGAGATGGTCATTTAGTAACAAACATAGATATATGTTATGTTAGTTTTCAGGAAAAAATTTCTGTTGTGTGTGTGTGTGTGTGTGTGTGTGTGTGTGTGTGTGTGTTTTCTACATGCATTGTGCAGCTCTTTAGCGTCAGGTCTAATTTGAGGGCTTATTTTTGATTGTCTAACTTCATCATGTGATTTTCGTGATTGTTTTGATGTAGTGATACGGGATTAATCTGAATAACCTATGGTTTAGTGAGAAGATACAAGGTAAGAACTTGCGTTTGTTGTGAATGTAAAACTGTGACATGTGATTATGAGTGGATATTTTCTATGTTATAAGGTTCAGTACATGCTGTGAATGATATGTAGGAGGATTTATGACAGTTATGTTTAGACTTTACTTGATGTTTCCTTGAATGCGTGACATTCTTTTTTGACAGAAACCAGTCTTTATTGAAGATATGTGCAGGCACGATCTGACATGTTGTGGATATTTATATTCTTAAAAAGTCTATTACAACTGTAGGATTCCACAGTTGTCAGGATGAAGTAGTAGTCCTGTCATAGTATGCTGAATAGTGAGTTCTGATTTGCAATATTTGTCTCTTCGTCTGTGTCAGATGAGTATTGATGCTATCTGCCTCGTTTGTTCGATATTTGAGCCAGAGTCAGTACGCTGTGAGGATGAAAGTGAATCTGATGTGCTGTGACGTTACCATCTTAACGTTCAGTGGCTTATACTCACTGAGCACATAACGAGTGTAAAAAGGTCAAGGTCACCCCTGCCGAGGCGGTGCATCTTTTGTCTTCCATTCCAATGATTCATTCGGGTTACGCGAGACATGGTGAGTTGGGTCAAAGGAAGTAATAATTGTGATTAAGGCCTCGATATGTAGTCCGTTTCACTGATGATTGATTATGTAAATTACAGTTGGTCCCAGTTCTCTATGGAACAAAGCAAGTAGTAGTCCGAGATTAACACTAGTATGATTATTGTAGCGGTAGGTTTTTCGAGCTACACCAACCGATATTTGACGTCCGTCTGAAGACAATGACGAAACATGGTATACACTCGCCTACGTCAGCTACTAATCGTGGCTTTTTGCTGTTGACCCATCTTGTGCCTCCATTTAGCATTTGAAACTCTTTGTTAATCTTCTGTATTCCTCTGAGGAACTCAGCTTCCTATCGTCTCTTGCAACACTCTGTCCCCTCTAAAAACGTTCCAGTTATAGTTCCTGAAGTTTCCTCTTACACTGAAATGTAATAACTTATTATGTGCTTCGAGAATTATAAATTGGTGCAATTTATATCTTAAGTAGATCTATTCAGTCTTGCTATTAATAATTACCAATTGCGTGAAAGTTTAATGTAGTGAAAAAAGTGCAGCAGCTTTGATTTGTCTCCTATGGTTTCCACCGATGGGATGCTACATGTTGGTTTTGAGTGAAGCTAGCGACACTATACCTGGATGTACTACACAACAGACTTGAAAACATCCATTTTTGTACCCTTTGGCTGTGTTCTGTAATACTAAGCAAGGGAAATTTTTGAAGAAATGAGGTCTCATTATGTACAACACTACACACTTTTAATAACTACCTGAGATTCTGATAAAAATTCATCTAATAGGCATGTATTCTACAAGCGTCGTCAGAAGTGGCGCAGCTCTACCGTTTCTGAGCTGCGAAGAGACGAACCCAGGAATAGCCGGCACAGGGCAGGAGCTGTCTACGCCGCCTCCCCGAACAGCGCGTGCGAAGCCGCTGACGCCATTAACACCTGTGACGACTGCCACGATATAAGCAAAATATGTCTCACCACTAGGTGTTTCTGATGCTGTAATAAAACAGCGGTAACTGCATTCTAAGATATACTGAACAACTCTGTCACCATGAATAAAACTAAGAATATCTGGTAGCCCGAAAAGGCCTCCTGGGACAGGTTGCACAGTGCGGAGTAGACTCTCCTCAGCTTCCGGTAGCGGTCCGCAAATGGTTGCCGCTGGCATCTCACTTGCTCTGTAGCTCTCAGACACTGGATGAGTTGACGTAAGTCACTCCTCACCAGAAGAACTAAGTCCACATACCTGGAAACAGCGGTAAGTGCAATACAACTTGAGAGCAGTATTAACATGTATGTCCATTTCATTTCAATACTCAGAAATTTCAACGGTACAGCAGCTACACGTAGCGCGAGACGCCTGCAAACACCAATTTGCTGGAGATCCTCACCGCCGCACTGGAGAAATGGCGCGACTCCAGGATACCACTGTCCCGATAAGACAAAAGACTGACGATCCTGTGAAGACTTGTGGATGTTTCGAAACAAGTCTACGGTGACCGCCGTCACCGCGGTAGCGTAATACGTCATCATATAGGCAACCAACCACACAAAGGTGATGGAATCCTTTTTTTCGCGTTTATAGCTTGCAACCAGGTTACCACTGGTGCTGTTACTGCCACGTTAATGACGTGAACAACAGCTGCGTGCAGTGTACCAGCACGTGTCCTCCGTAGCTCACACTTCTCAGTGTCCACTGGGAACGGCGTCAGCCCGAAAACCCTGCAGGTGGCGTAGTATGGTGCTACTGATCTTAAGAGGTGCCTTCTATTCGCCATGTCTACATCGGCTAGAACTACAGGATACCTTCATTACCTGTGATGAAAGAAAAAATTTCCCCACTTATAGTAAGCAAGACGCTTGAATTAGAAAGAGAATTAACCTGAAAACATCGACATGTGACTGATTAACATAGTACACTCAGCCTTAAGATAGCACTTCCACGGCAAATGAGTTTCCCTTGACTCATGGAGTAAACATAGCCATGATCAAACAGCGAATTCATAGCCTCTATTTTTCGATATCTGAAATCGATACAAAGATGCAACAATTATAACAAAACAGAACTTGACCAACCAGTACAATTGCCGTACCTCTACAGACCGAAAATAGTGAAAATTGAGAACCCGAATCACTCCAAATTTCTTGAGTATGATGTGTAGGTAAATTTTGGTTGTTTTATCGCATAGCTTCTTATGTTCATTTAAGAAAGTGAGCTAACTGACCTTGCCGTAATACATTTATTAATTACTACAAGTATTATTATTGTTACACAAAAGCCGTATATCAACCTTATTGAAAAATTTACTGTTAGTAATATCTTTAAGAAGTCTTGCTTACATCTCAGACAGAGCCAGAAAGATTTAAACATTCAGGGTAAAGTAACAAAATAAATGAAAGTAAATAAAGCTCAAAAAAGCTAGTCTGAGAAAAAACATCATTATACACAACATAATGTGATCACAAATTTGCCATTCTCTAGGTCAGTCCTGTAAATTTACTCGTCTGACTGTTTATAAGTTAACATATTGGGGCTAAATCAATTACACATTTGATAGACGTAAGGATTTTTCAAAACAGTATTTATACCACATCTGAATCTCACTGGCATGAAATTATCTTCATTGGCTCACAGTTAAAACAACAAATTTACTAAAATTGTCAGTTCCATCCACCAATAAAAAAAGATATGTGCTAAATATTTTACATGAAATAGGAAGTTTCATATACATGATGAAAGATCCAGACATTATTTTGAACGAACAGGTCAAACCAGAAATATTCATTGTAAATTTCACTTATGTTATTCTACATGCTTCATGTTGAAATACTAGATAATGTGTTAACATAGATAGCATTATTTGGGATTGAATTTATATAGTTTGTGATATAGCAAAGATAATCATTATCATTGTATGTAAAGCACACCACCATTGAAAATTACACAATAACCAAATCTGTTTGTTCTAATTGCCACAAGATTATATATATTACTGGCTAATGTCTCTGACATGTGCTAAGAATGCAGTGTATGTAAGTTGTGTGAAAAAACAGTTGTCATGTTAACTAATAAGAAATACTAGTCACTTGACATAAATCTGTCTGCAAAGATAATTTGTCTTCTCTAATGCCAGTAGGGCTAATGTTGGACATTTGCGTTTGCTACTTTCCCAGCAGTGTGTAAACAAAGAAATTCTTTGTTATTCAGTCTATGTCAGTCAACCCCAATACCCCCTGCCAGAGTGGACGAGCGGTTCTAGGCGCTACAGTCTGGAACCGTGTGACCGCTACGGTCGCAGGTTCGAATCCTGCCTTGGGAATGGATGTGCGTGATGTCCTTAGGTTAGTTAGGTTTAAGTAGTTCTAAGTTCAAGGGGACTGATGACCTCAGAAGTTAATTCCCATAGTGTTCAGAGCCATTTGAACCCTCAACCCCATTACCAATAACCGTGATGCCACATACTTTTCATAACTCAATACAAAACCTCCTTTTCCTGGTTGAGTTTTAATAATCACTATGTCCCAATGCATAAAATAGCCCCAGAAACCTATCCATATTTTAAACTTTAATGTAACACACTCATCATATCACAAGTGAAACCGCAAAATTATTCTCTTCCTGCAGAACTGAAATGTTACATAAATACCTCCCAGTTCTTACATACTAAAAATTAGTTTCTTCCCTCATAAGTGTGGAAAATCTTTTTTCTTCTAACTTTATTCCCAATGCTGTCCTGATCATGATTCCTTATTTATAGCTACAAGCAGTACACAGTATCATCAACCTCATTCACTACATAAATGACTGGAATAACTAGAAGAAAAAACGCAGGTGTGCAAAATTTGAAGGCAATCACATCAAAGGTGTGGTCACGACAAAATAATTCTATTAGTATAACAGACGTTACTGATGAACCACCTAATGGTACTAACAAATCAGAAATGTTATAAAGGCCAATTGAAGCCTTCCGAGGCTCGTCGCACAGGAAGAGGGAGGCAATTCACAAAACATGTTGACAGTGGTCAGATAGATGCCGGTGAGAAGATTGAAGACGATTAGGTGAAGAGTCTTTTGAGGATGAATCTGATAATTAGATAATCTGAGCTGTAATTAAAGCTCATATATATGTTATACCTGTAGATATTATTGTTCATACCGGTGCAACTATGTCTGTGATAGATTATAAGCAATAGAAACAACTGAATATTCTAAGAAAGATTCCAATATTGCCTATTTAGAAATGTAATGTTACTAGCGCGTTTGGGGGGGGGGGGGGCAAATTCAATTGATTACGTCTCAGATCGTGGTCGATATTAAAGTCTCGAAGTATGAACTACAGTGAAAGTTCCTGGTCATGAACAAATTATCAGTACAGTGTATCTGGGGATCGGAATTCTTATATAAAATGAAAGCGGTGACAGACCTAAATTTAGGTACTATTACATTAGACAATAGTGGTAACATGATTACATTAAATCTGGTAAGCAATGTGGATCATCTTTTAAAGTATGGCATTGGTTTAAATATAAGTTATATCATGCCTAATCGTATAGATTGGTGTGATGAAATGCATACTCAGTCCATTAATGCAATGAACACAGAGCTCAGTGATCATGTTAATGAAAAAGTCGCTGAGCCTACTTATCTTACAAAACACCAACAGATCTAGTTAAGTCATTTATTAACGAGGTATATAACATTTTTTATAGTAAACCATGTCTAATAAAAGGTTATGTTTGCCATCTAGAAATACATCCTCATAAAACATTTTGTAGGTCATCATATTTCATACCTTGGTCTAAGAAAGAAGCCATATCAAAAGAAATTCGTAAGCTGTTGGAATGGAATATTGTAGAACCTTCACATTCCCCCTACAGCCGTCCTTTGTCAGCTTTAGCAAACCAGACAGTAGCATTAGACTCATGATGGATGTTTGACATATAAATAACATTATTGTACCTGTTAGAATATGACTAGAGAACTTCGAAGAGTTGTTACAAAAATTTCATACTATGAAATGTGTAAGTTCTGTAGACATAAGACCTCGTTCTGACAAATAAATCTTCATGAATAATTCAGAAAATGTACAGATAATATGTTTTCTGGAAGAAGCTACCAGTTTCTGGCAATGGCTTTTGTGCTAAACATAAGTGGTGGAATATTCATAGCAGTCTTGGATACAGTGCTAGGACCTGAGTTATTACAATTACATCATATGCAGATGATATTCTACTCGCTACAGAACCTTGGGAAGAAAGGATCGAAGTCTTAGACTTTTTTTAAATTTGGTGTTACACCATAATAATTGAACGTCTTAAATACCTTTTCTAAGTTTGGTAAGAATCAAATTAAATGTTTTAAGTCACATTATATCACCTACAGGAATCAAACCCAATCCAAAAAAACTGGATGCAATAAGAAACATACCACATGCAACAAACAAATGGCAACTGAAATATTTTCTAGGTTTGGCTTCGTTTCTTAGAAAATTTGTACCCAACCATCTACTGGGTAATGATCATTTATTAAATTTGTTTCGGAAAAATACTTCTTGGTACTTGTCAACAAACTGTGCAGAAGTCTATAAACAGATCAAAAACGTTTTAGCTAACCATTGTATTTTGTACCACCATTATATAACTGAAGACTTTTGTTTATTCACTAACGCAGGTTTAGCTGGATTATTCTCATCTTTACTCCAGGTAATAGGGGATGAAAAAGAAATTAAAGTAATTGAGTTTGTGAGTCAAGTTCTATCATTCAACGAACGTAATTATACCGAACAGAACTGGAGGTTTTGGCTGTACAATGGGCATTGGAAAAGTGCAATTATTTCATTTATAGAAAACACTTTAAAGTATATACACACCACCAGTCAGTATGCTTTCTATTGACCTGTGAATTACTAAAAACTATACTTGCCAGATGGGCATTAGTGCTTCAAAGTTATGATACAGAATTAAATACATTAGTGGAAAAGATAATGTAGTGGCTGATCCTCTATCGTGACTGCCACAAGGCCTAAATGGTTTAAATTAAATTGTTGAACAATCATCTGCTTTTAGAACACTGATAATTAAGAATTCTCCATTCAAAAGTCAATATCTGTCTATGTGTAAAAATCTAGGGCCGTTAGAAAAGAGAGTCATATACTAGAAACAAGAAAGAGCTCGAATGATAAATGAAGAGAAAACTATTCTATTAAATATAAGTTGTATAATGATATAAGAGGAACATCAACTTTAGGATATGGAAGGCAAGTATTCCTGAAAATTACTTATTGCACATAATGTTATCTGATAATGCTTCATCTTTCATTAGAAATAAATGGAAACACTGCATGACAGGGAATAAGATCAAACACATGTTAATCAGTTGACTCCATCCAGAGTGTTTAGAGAGTTCAATCGATTTATTAGACCATATGCTCCCAGGCAACAATATAAGTGGATAGACCATGTATCTGTATTCCAAAATATACCGAATAACCTATGGCATTTATCTACCAATCATACACCTGTTGAACTCATGCTTAATGAACCTGAAAAGAACGAGTGGGTTAATTCCATACCTGTAATTCCTGAAGTGGCAAGACGCGAAGACTAGTCTGAGAGAAGTTAAAATCTGCTGCTCTAAAAAGAAAGGACAAATATAATACTGAAATGGGTAACCTTGTAGTATTTAGTATTGGGGTTAAGATATTGTTAAAAAAGACCCTTAAGTCATATTTAATGAAGATACAGAATAAGAAGTGGCAAGAAGTTTAATCTGGACCTTACATAATAAGTAATATACCACATGAAGATAGCTATATATTACAACACTCTGAAACTAGAAAGGTGAAGGGTTTATATCATCATAAGGACCTGAAAAAGTTCTATGAGTGATGCCTTATATTCACTAATAATATAGTACGTTTCTGAGTGAATATCCTTATGTGGGGGGCTTAATTTTTTGTGTATAATAAATATCTAAGTTTGTCTTCTTTTAGTGTGTTTTCTTAGATGTAACTTTTGTTCGGTTAGATTTAAGGTAATGTTTCAATTCTGACATGTTCCACTGTGAGTTAAAGTTGTAGTCTGGCAAGTGGTTATTCTCACAGTAGAAGCTCTGGATTCGTAATATTTACGTAATGGGCTGCAATACGCTGTTTGAAGTTAATTTTTTAATTTTTCTGATTAAATAATATTTAGAATTCCTTCATATAATGAGTTATTTCGTGACAGTTTAAAGATTTCAATTGCTGAGCCATTATTCTCGCAATTCAAGATCTTTCTTACCAATTCATTACGAAAATGCTGCAATATGTAGAATGAAACGAGATTTATTAAACAGTTGCAGTTACTTAGAGTACTGGAATTTTTCAATTTTATGTTCTTTCAATTAGCTAGTAATTATAGTGTTATTAGGTTTAGTATTAACCTACTGTGCACACGTAAAGACATCTGTGCATTAACACCAAATTCGCATTTGTAGTTACTTCTTTTATCAAAAAAGACAGAAAATCTGGTAAACTGACCCAATTACATCAAGTTGAAATCGTTTTATCTAAAACAAAAAAGAAGGCGGTATATTTATGGCTCTTGCGATTTCATCAGAATAAATTTCCTTTTTCAAAACCAACGTTAGTGGTTATTGCATGGTTGAGGCAACAAGAGCCATACACAATTATCAGTAACAGCTAAGCTCTCGTTAAGTACTTATAATATCGTTATTACTAATGGGTACTCACTATATGATTATGTGAAAAGTATCCACTGATGTATATCGCATTTGTAGTCAAGGAAATCATGACATGTAATGAACTGTAATTAATGCTTGAAGTGTGATTGTGTGATGGGACTGATGATAAAATATCCAAATATCTGCTCAAAAGACAATACTGGACTATTCTATTGACAGATATATACGAACTGTAATTACATTGATACAATGTCTGTGAATAGTGAGTATAGTGATACACAAACATTAAATAAATTCACGATACACGACAACTGTCACATAAACATGAATTTAACGAATCATAATAGTGATAAGTGCACACCTGGAACACAGAGGAATAAACAAACATCTACTTTGTGTTTCCAGGAACAAGGTTGAAATGGCTCTGAGCGCCATGGGACTTAATATCTGAGGTCATCACTCCCCTGGAACTTAGAACTACTTAAACCTAACTAACCTAAGGACATCACACACATCCATGCCCGAGTCAGGATTCGAACCTGCGACCGTAGCGGTTGCTCGGTTCCAGACTGAAGCACCTAGAGCTGTTCGGCCACACTGGCCGTCCAGGAAGAAGGTGTCAATATTAAGTATCTTATATATGTTCTTTATATTGTTTCATGACAAATCTCGAGACGTGGTCCTGTTAGGTTTCGGATTTTCAACTCACCAGCTACAAACCTAGTAGGTCATGCCATGTGGCCATCAAAACGTCTTCAACATGAGAGCTACAGCAGTCGATCATGAAGACAACAACAACAAAAATTGTCATAAGACATTTTGTAAATTTGGTTATTTTATTAACTGATCTTCTGACCACAATCTACGTACGTGCCGAGCAAAACTGTGAGGGACGGGAAAAACCCACCGTGGTACAACAACAAAGTTAGGAATCTACTGCGAAAGCAAAGAGAGCTTCACTCCAAGTTTAAACGCAGCCAAAACCTCTCAGACAAACAGAAGCTAAACGATGTCAAAGTTAGCGTAAGGAGGGCTATGCGTGAAGCGTTCAGTGAATTCGAAAGTAAAATACTAGGTACCGACTTGACAGAAAATCCTAGGAAGTTCTGGTCTTACGTTAAACCAGTAAGTGGCTCGAAACATCATGTCCAGACACTCCGGGATGATGATGGCATTGAAACAGAGGATGACAAGCGTAAAACTGAAATACTAAACACCTTTTTCCAAAGCTGTTTCACAGAGGAAGACCGCACTGCAGTTCCTTCTCTAAATCCTCGCACCAACGAAAAAATGGCTGACATTGAAATAAGTGTCCAAGGAATAGAAAAGCAACTGGAATCACTCAACAGAGGAAAGTCCACTGGACCTGACGGGATACCAATTCGATTCTACACAGAGTACGCGAAAGAACTTGGCCCCCTTCTAACAGCCGTGTACCGCAAGTCTCTAGAGGAACAGAAGGTTCCAAATGATTGGAAAAGAGCACAGGTAGTCCCAGTCTTCAAGAAGGGTCGTCGAGCAGATGCGCAAAACTATAGACCTATCTCTCTGACGTCGATCTGTTGTAGAATTTTAGAACATGTCTTTTGCTCGAGTATCATGTCGTTTTTGGAAACTCAGAATCTACTATGTAGGAATCAACATGGATTCCGGAAACAGCGATCGTGTGAAACCCAACTCGCTTTATTTGTTCATGAGACCCAGAAAATATTAGATACAGGCTCCCAGGTAGATGCCATTTTCCTTGACTTCCGGAAGGCGTTCGATACAGTTCCGCACTGTCGCCTGATAAACAAAGTAAGAGCCTACGGAATATCAGACCAGCTGTGTGGCTGGATTGAAGAGTTTTTAGCAAACAGAACACAGCATGTTGTTCTCAATGGAGAGACATCTACAGACGTTAAAGTAACCTCTGGCGTGCCACAGGGGAGTGTTATGGGACCATTGCTTTTCACAATATATATAAATGACCTAGTAGATAGTGTCGGAAGTTCCATGCGGCTTTTCGCGGATGATGCTGTAGTATACAGAGAAGTTGCAGCATTAGAAAATTGTAGCGAAATGCAGGAAGATCTGCAGCGGATAGGCACTTGGTGCAGGGAGTGGCAACTGACCCTTAACATAGACAAATGTAATGTATTGCGAATACATAGAAAGAAGGATCCTTTATTGTATGATTATATGATAGCGGAACAAACACTGGTAGCAGTTACTTCTGTAAAATATCTGGGAGTATGCGTGCGGAACGATTTGAAGTGGAATGATCATATAAAATTAATTGTTGGTAAGGCGGGTACCAGGTTGAGATTCATTGGGAGAGTCCTTAGAAAATGTAGTCCATCAACAAAGGAGGTGGCTTACAAAACACTCGTTCGACCTATACTTGAGTATTGCTCATCAGTGTGGGATCCGTACCAGATCGGGTTGACGGAGGAGATAGAGAAGATCCAAAGAAGAGCGGCGCGTTTCGTCACAGGGTTATTTGGTAACCGTGATAGCGTTACGGAGATGTTTAACAAACTCAAGTGGCAGACCCTGCAAGAGAGGCGCTCTGCATCGCGGTGTAGCTTGCTCGCCAGGTTTCGAGAGGGTGCATTTCTGGATGAGGTATCGAATATATTGCTTCCCCCTACTTATACCTCCAGAGGAGATCAAGAATGTAAAATTAGAGAGATTAGAGCGCGCACAGAGGCTTTCAGACAGTCGTTCTTCCCGCGAACCATACGCGACTGGAACAGGAAAGGGAGATAATGACAGTGGCACGTAAAGTGCCCTCCGCCACACACCGTTGGGTGGCTTGTGGAGTATAAATGTAGATGTATTGGTTATGACCTGTAGATTAAAACTGAAGAAACCGCAAAAAGGTGGGAATTTAAGGAGATGGGACCTGGATAAACTGACTAAACCAGAGGTTGCACAGAGTTTCAGGGAGAGCACAAGGGAACAATTGACAGGAATGGGGGAAAGAAATACAGTAGAAGAAGAAGAATGGGTAGCTTTGAGGGATGAAGTAGTGAAGGCAACAGAGGATCAAGTAGGTAAAAAGACGGAGGCTAGTAGAAATCCTTGGGTGACAGAAGAAATATTGAATATAATTGATGAAAGGAGAAAATATAAAAATGCAGTAAATGAAGCAGGCAAAAAGGAATATAAACGTCTCAAAAATGAGATTGACAGGAAGTGCAAAATGGCTAAGCAGGGATGGCTAGTTGACAAATGTAAGGATGTAGAGGCTTACCTCACTAGGGGTAAGATGGATACTGCCTACAGGAAAATTAAAGAGACCTTTGGAGAAAAGAGAGCCACTTGTATGAATATCAAGAGCTCAAACGGAAACCCAGTTCTAAGCAAAGAAGGGAAAGTAGAAAGGTGGAAGGTGTGTATATAGAAAGGTCTATTACAAGGGCGATGTACTTGAGGACAATATTATCGAAATGGAAGAGGATGTAGATGAAGATGAAATGGGAAATATAATACTGCGTGAAGAGTTTGACAGAGCACTGAAAGACTGTAGCGATATCTTCTGTTCTGTTAGCTCTCTTACAGTTAGAATCTCGGTTCCATTTATGTTTGTTGCTGAAAAGTGTTATTTGTGAAAGTTTCGTTACGTATGAGTTACAAATAAAACATAATCAAAAGTAATCTCTGGTTCAGCTTCGATGTTTATGGGTTTTAATATGTGCTCTTATTTAAGTGCTACGATTTTACATCAGAGGCTGTTTGGTTTAAAAATACTAGACTTCACCTACAATAATTTTGAAATCATTCTCAATTCAACAGCAGTTAAACAAGTTTCATGAAAAAATTAACTTCCGAGTTATCACAGAGCGACAGGGTAACTGTCATTTATTTGAAGCTGCGTTACGTCTGCTATTACTGTTTCAAGAGATTATAATGAAGTTTCTGACACGTACTCACAGTTTCAAATAAAAATAAACTAAACGTGACCCGGGAGATCGAAGACATTGTGGGGGTCGACAGAAGAACATCTGTGAATGCACAATGAAACGCAGCGTTATTCTGTGGCGACGAGTGCACTAACAAGCTGCTTTACTCTTTGATTCTTATAAGTATTCTTTGTGTTGACTTGTGTTCTTTGAGTTGACTGGTGTTCGAGCTTTAGCAAATAAAAAGAATTTTGTTTGACTACGACGTTGTATCTCTTCAGCAGACGGAGATAAGCTGTAGTTGACCAAACATCGTCGCCCGACAACTTAATAAACTCAAATTTAGAACCCGCGGAAGACTACAAAAGGAGGAGGAGCCACATTACTCGTTATTGAATATTGTTATCAATAGAAACACTAAGCTATTTCACAAGAACACGTAGACCATTTGCCTCGGCAGTTGCGGCTGAAAGTTCTTATTGCGCCTTCCTCGGCACTCGTGGTCACTGGAATAACATCTCGGAGGTGACATATGTACATTGCGATTGTGAGAAACGATGCAGAATGTTCGGGCTGTCGCTCAGGTGTAGGATCGTAATGAACGAGAAAAACATTGATTAAAACATAAAAAATGAAATGGTCTGAAATTGATGTAGCGTAGGATGGAAGTAACATTTTAAGGAAGTAATATTTTTAAGGTGGCTGTCAGTTTAACAGCCACTGCAGGAACAATTGAATCAATACAAAAGACTAAAACCCACACAATTTTTTTTTTTTTGCTCCATAATTTCTTTGTTTGCCTAGTTCAGTATTTCGTATTTTCTCAAACCCTTTGGTGTCAATATTATGCTTTACTTTACTATGATTCGGAATTAATTATCCAAAGATTATGTATCACCACGTAGGCTCATATTCATGTCATGAGAGAAAAAAACTCGGGCAAGAACTAACAGGGAGTTAGCACTTTGAATGCCAGCAGTGAGAACCTGTTATTTGGTCATATAGCAGGAGCCACGATTATTATGCAGTTTTTTTATCAATGTTTATTTGTTTATTTTTAGTCAGTTATGTTAGCTGTAAGACACACCGTACATTGCACGTGAAAATACTCATAACATACACAAAAAACTGATTACGAATACTTAGTACAATTGTGCTGTTTGAGGCTTTCCCGGAGCTGCATATGCTTGATAGGTTCCCGGGAATTACGCCGGATAATATTGTAGAAACCGCACAATATTTCAGCGAGACAACTGCCCGCCATCTTCAGGTGCTACTGTTGCGTCGCTGAGAAGCTCGCGAATTTATATGCTGGCTTTCTAGAACAGCGCAGACGCCAGCGGGGCATAACGTCATCGAAGACCAACCGTAGACAGCGTCGGATACCAGAGTCCTCTGCTGGAGAAACGGGTCGCGGTCTGCGGAAGCGCGCCGCGGCGCTGGAAAATGCGGCCGTGAGCGACGGATCCCGTTCGCGCGCGCGATGTGTTGGCGCGCGATTTAAGCATCTGTGCTAAGGCTTCCCATCTGCGTTGACTCGGTGCGGTTGCTAATCTCTGCCTGACGGTTCCTTAGTGCCGCCAAGGCTGGCTCCCAGGCTTTGCTCAGGTGAATCCCCGTGTCTCTGTTTATTAGGTTACTGCTTATACGTATTTCGACCGCCTCTTTGATGATAGAGTCCCAGTATGTGGAAGCATGCGAGAGGATCTCTGTTTCTTCATAATTCGTGCCGTGTCGCGTGTCAAGGCAGTGTTCAGCAACCGCAGATTTCTCTGGCTGACCCAACCTAGTGCGACGTTTATGTTCGTCGCATCTGTCTTTGACCGTACGACACGTCTGGCCAATATAAGACTTCCCACATTGGCAAGGGATTTTATATATTCCTGGTCTCCTCAGGCCGAGGGTGTCTTTAACAGAGCCCAGCACAGACTGCACTCGAGCTGGAGGCCTGAAAACACATTTAATCCGGTATTTCTTGAAAATTCTGCCCATCTTAAAAGACACGCCACCGACATACGGCAGAAAAACCAACCCCGTGGTGTTCTCTGCTTCTTCAGGCTGTTCTTGAGGTCTGGAGTGTGCTGGTCGAAATGCGTTCCGGATCTGCTTCTCGGAGCACCCGTTCTGGGCAAACACAGAGCGGAGACGGCTGAGCTCTGCCGATAAGCTGTCCTGATCTGAGATGGCTCTAGCCCTGTGCACTAGCGTCCGTAATACACCGCTGCGCTGTGAGGGATGATGACAGCTCGTAGCTTGTAAATACAAGTCTGTGTGCGTAGGCTCCCGGAACACACTGTGACCCAAGGAGCCGTCTCCTTTTCTACGAACCAAAACATCCAGAAACGGGAGCTCACCATATTTTTCTACCTCCATGGTGAAACAGATGCTTGGATGGAGGGAGTTCAGATGTTCCAGAAAAACATTTGGGTTTCAAAACCACAGTCTGAAGTGCTTTATCCTCCAAATCTTCCATAAAAAGATTTGCTACTATGGGAGACAGAGGGCTACCCATAGCAACACCGTCAGTCTGCTCAAAATACTGGTCGTTAAATAAAAAGTAAGTCGAGGTAAGCACGTGTTTGAAAAGGTGTAAGACGTCCTCTTCCAGCTTAGCTCCTATGAGTTGTAATGAGTCCATCAGATGCACCCGTGTGAACAAAGAAACCACATCGAAAACTCACTAGTAAGTCGGTAGATTCAAGACGCAGGTTCTTCAGTCGTCGTATAAAATCTTCTGAGTTTCGTATATGGTGTTCACATTTCCCCACCATGGGACTCAGAAGAGAAGCCAGATGTTTAGCTAGGTGGTATGTTGGGACACCTATATTACTGACGATAGGGCGAAGCGGGACATTCTCCTTATGTATCTTTGGCAGGCCATAAAGTCGTGGTGGAACTGGTGCTCGTTCTCTTAAACTCTTCTTCAGATGGTCGGGAAGTTGGCTGGATTTAAGGAGAGCGGATGTCTTCCGTTGTACGGCATCCGTCGGATCTTTCTGGAGACAATGATACGCTGTATCCTGTAGTAGGTCCGTCATCTTGCCAATATAAGATGTAGCAGGCAGAAGAACAGTGGCGTTACCCTTGTCAGCTGGTAAAATTACTATGTCATTGTCTTCTTTTAAAGAGCGGAGCGGTCTTCTTTCTTCAGAGGTGACGTTCTGCTTGGGTGCGGGCATCCTGGTTATTGATCTACAAGCCTCTCGCCTTATTTCTTCAGCAGCATCATTCGAAAGTCTTAAAACACCTTGTTCAACTGCACTTAGTACAATTATTGAGATATTTAGGTAACTTAAAATGCTGCCATTATATAGTTATTAAGGCATGTACGACAATTCTTACATTAAATGTTTAGCACAATACGGAAAATATTAACTCATTTGTAAAGTAATGATGAAGATGAAACTTCCTGGCAGATTAAAACTGTGTGCCCGACCGAGACTCGAACTCGGGACTTTTGCCTTTCGCGGGCAAGTGCTCTACCATCTGAGCTACCGAAGCACGACTCACGCCCGGTAGTCACAGCTTTACTTCTGCCAGTATCTCGTCTCCTACCTTCCAAACTTAACAGAAGCTCTTCTGCGAACCATGCAGAACTAGCACTCCTGAAAGAAAGGATATAGCGGAGACATGGCTTAGCCACAGCCTGAGGGATGTTTATCAGCGCACACTCCGCTGCAGAGTGAAAATCTCATTCTGGAAACATCCCCCAGGCTGTGGCTAAGCCATGTCTCCGCTATATCCTTTCTTTCACGAGTGCTAGTTCTGCAAGGTTCGCAGAAGAGCTTCTGTTAAGTTTGGAAGGTAGGAGACGAGATAAAGGCAGAAGTACAGCTGTGAGTACCGGGCGTGAGTCGTGCTTCGGTAGCTCAGATGGTAAAGCACTTGCCCGCGAATGGCAAAGGTCCCGAGTTCGAGTCTCGGTCGGGCACACAGTTTTAATCTGCCAGGAAGTTTCATATCAGCGCACACTCCGCTGCAGAGGGAAAATCTCATTCTAATGATGAAGATGTTTGAAACATGCTAGATTCATTCTTTAACTAATGAGGGGCTGGCGTGTGGGTACGGACAGTGGGACGTTAAATCTGTGAAGGAAAGCATTTATAATCTAAGGGAAACAATACGGATAAGATAAATTACTTATTACGGAAAGAAATTAGTTTTCAAACTATGAACATTAACCAAAACGGCCTTGCTGTGCTGGTACCGCGAACGGCTGAAAGCAAGGGGAAACTACGGCCGTAATTTTTCCCGAGAATATGCAGCTTTACTGTATGATTAAATGATGATGGCGTCCTCTTGGGTAAAATATTCCGGAGGTAAAATAGTCCCCCATTCTGATCTCCGGGCGGGGACTACTCAAGAGGACGTCGTTATCAGGAGAAAGAAAACTGGCGTTCTACGGATCGGAGGATGGAATGTCAGATCCCTTAATCGGGCAGGTAGGTTAGAAAATTTAAAAAGGCAAATGGATAGGTTAAAGTTAGATATAGTGGGAATTAGTGAAGTTCGGTGGCAGGAGGAACAAGACGTTTGGTCAGGTGATTACAGGGTTATAAATACAAAATCAAATAGGTGTAATACAGGAGTAGGTTTAATAATGAATAAAAAAATAGGAGTGTGGGTTAGCTACTACAAACAGCATAGTGAACGCATTATTATGGCCAAGATAGACACAAAGCCCATGCCTACTGCAGTAGTACAAGTTTATATGCCAACTAGCTCTGCAGATGATGAAGAAATTAATAAAATGTATGACGAGATAAAAGAAATTATTCAGATAGTGAAGGGAGACGAAAATTTAATAGTCATGGGTGACTGGAATTCGTCAGTAGGAAAAGGGAGAGAAGGAAACATAGTAGGTGAATATGGATTGGTTCAAATGGCTCTGAGCACTATGGGACTCAACTGCTGAGGTCATTAGTCCCCTAGAACTTAGAACTAGTTAAACCTAACTAACCTAAGGACATCACACACATCCATGCCCGAGGCAGGATTCGAACCTGCGACCGTAGCGGTCTCGCGGTTCCAGACTGCAGCGCCAGAACCACGCGGCCACTTCGGCCGGCAGTATGGATTGGAGGAAAGAAATGAAAGAGGAACCTGCCTTGTAGAATTTTGCACAGAACACAACTTAATCATAGCTAACACTTGGTTCAAGAATCATAAAAGAAGGTTATATACCTGGAAGAATCCTGGAGATACCTTTTAGTATCAGATAGATTATATAATGGTAAGACAGAGATTTAGGAACCAGGTTTTAAATTGTAAGACATTTACAGGGGCAGATGTGGATTCTGACCACAATATACTGGTTATGAACTGCAGATTGAAACTGAAGAAACTGCAAGAAGGTGGGAATGTAAGGAGATGGGACCTAGGTAAACTGAAAGAGCCAGAGGTTGTGGAAAGTTTCAGGGAGAGCATAAGGGAACAATTGACAGGAATGGGAGAAAGAAATACAGTAGAAGAAGAATGGGTAGCTCTGAGGGATGAAGTAGTGAAGGCACCAGAGGATCAAGTAGGTAAAAAGACGAGGGCTAATAGAAATCCTTGGGTAACAGAAGAAATATTGAATTTAATTGATGAAAGGAGAAAATATAAAAATGCAGTAAACGAAGCAGGCAAAAAGGAATATAAACGTCTCATAAACGAGATCGACAGGAAGTGCAAAATGGCTAAGCAGGGATGGCTAGAGGACAAATGTAAGGATGTAGAGGCTTGTCTCACCAGGGGTAAGATAGATACTGCCTACATGAAAATTAAAGAGACCTTTGGAAAAAAGAGAACCATTTGTATGAATATCAAGAGCTCAGACGGAAAACCAGTTCTAAGCAAAGAAGGGAAAGCAGAAAGGTGGAAGGAGTATATAGAAGGTCTATACAAGGGCGATGTACTTGAGGACAATATTATGGAAATGGAAGAGGATGTAGATGAAGATGAAATGGGAGATATGATACTGCGTGAAGAGTTTGACAGAGCACTGAAAGACCTGAGTCGAAACAAGGCCCCCGGAGTAGACAACATTCGATTAGAACTACTGACAACGTTGGGAGAGGCAGTCCTGACAAAACTCTAGCAGCTGGTGAGCAAGATGTATGAGACAGGCGAAATACCCTCAGACTTCAAGAAGAATATAATAATTCCAATCCCAAAGGAAGCAGGTGTTGACAGTTATGAAAATTACCGAACTATCAGTTTAATAAGTCACGGCTGCAAAATACTAACACGAATTCTTTACAGACGAATGGAAAAACTAGTAGAAGCCGACCGCGGTTAATATCAGTTTGGATTCCGTAGAAATATTGGAACACGTGAGGGAATACTGACCCTACGTCTTATCTTAGAAGCTAGGTTTAGGAAAGGCAAACCTACGTTTCTAGCATTTGTATACTTAGTGAAAGCTTTTGACAATGTTGACTGGAATACTCTCTTTCAAATTCTGAAGGTGGCAGGGGTAAAATACATGGAGCGAAAGGCTATTTACAATTCGTACAGAAACCAGATGGCAGTTATAAGAGTCGAGGGGCATGAAAGGGAAGCAGTGGTTGGGAAAGGAGTGAGACAGGGTTGTAGCCTCTCCGCGATGTTATTCAATCTGTATATTGAGCAAGCAGTAAAGGAAACAAAAGAAAATTTCGGAGTAGGTATTAAAATTCATGGAGAAGAAGTAAAAACTTTGAGGCTGGCCGATGACATTGTAATTCTGTCAGAGACAGCAAAGGACTTGGAAGAGCAGTTGAACGGAATGGACAGTGTCTTGAAAGGAGGATATGAGATAAACATCAACAAAAGCAAAACGAGGATAATGGAATGTAGTCAAATTAACTCGGGTGATGCTGGGGGATTAGTTTAAGAAATGAGACACTTAAAGTAGTAAAGGAGTTTTGCTATTTGGGGAGTAAAATAACTGATGATGGTCGAAGTAGAGAGGATATAAAATGTAGACTGGCAATGGCTAGGAAATCGTTTCTGAAGAAGAGAAATTTGTTAACATCGAGTATAGATTTAAGTGTCAGGAAGTCCTTTCTGAAATTATTTGTATGGAGTGTAGCCATGTATGGAAGTGAAACATGGACGATAACCAGTTTGGACAAGAAGAGAATAGAAGGTTTCGAAATGTGGTGCTACAGAAGAATGCTGAAGATAAGGTGGGTAGATCACGTAACTAATGAAGAGGTATTGAATAGGATTGGGGAGAAGAGAAGTTTGTGGCACAACTTGACTAGAAGAAGGGATCGGTTGGTAGGACATATCCTGAGGCATCAAGGGATCACAAATTTAGCATTGGAGGCATGCGTGGAGGGTAAAAATCGTAGAGGGAGACCAAGAGATCAATACACTAAGCAGATTCAGAAGGATGTAGGTTGCAGTACGTACGGGGAGATGAAGAAGCTTGCATAGGATAGAGTAGCATGGAGAGCTGCATCAAACCAGTGTCAGGACTGAAGACCACCACAACAAAAACAACTATGGACTGTTCCCGTGACAATTATTCAGATGCAGGACCCAGAAAGCATCCTACTTGCTGGTATACTACAGAACTCTTCCTCATTGCTATACCATGGATTCTTAAATTTAGAATTTTGCAACACTAAATGTCGGTGGTGTACTGAATAATTTAATATCTCGTTGAAGTAGACCTATTTCAAAGTCCAATTGTTTATTGTTAAGTGGCAGGTTCAAAGCAATTTTTATTTTTTTCCGTATTTATCAAAGCTCTTTACGTTACAGAATAACATTACGAGCTTCGAAGAACTGGTTGGGAATAATAATACTTACTCGTCATTTTTCTCTCTTGACCTTCTAAATGTTTCGTACTAGTGCGCGAACGTTACTGGCACTGATGAGGCTACGTCGAAATTTCGCGACGTGTTGATGAATGCCAATCCAATCATCTCCTGGCGAAATGTCGAGATTGCGTTGGTATCCCACATACAGGGTCTAGTGCGTGTAAGTGCAGTGGTACTTCAAAAAGTACACTCATGTATGTGTTGGTAGTTTTTTCTCTCCGTCGTGCAGTCTTCTCACAAAGACGTCACAAACCTTATGACTTGATGTTTTCTTCACAGTCCTAACAACACCACTAAGTTGACTACACCTTTCGGGATAGACTAACGATTTTGCGTCCTCGTGTCCACACTTCAACATCTGTGTTTCTTCCCAAGGGAAAATAAGCATTAATGGCTTCTTCTTGCCACACACACTTGGAGAGGCTAATCAAGCTACAAACATATCACTTGTGTTAGCTATAATTATAAGTTGCAAATTACCTGAATGCTGACATAATGTTGTGCAGTACACCGTATTCAGGCAGTAATAGAAACATCTGCAATTATAGCCGTTACACCCTGTATACACCCGAGATGTGGTCGACTATCCCCAAGAGTGGTGTGTGTGTGTGTGTGTGTGTGTGTGTGTGTGTGTGTGAGTGGAGGGGGGGGGCTTTTATGGGGCTCTCACAAAATTCACTAACTCGGCACAACTTATTTTCTTTCTCATATTCCAACGTATGCCCTTCGTTGAGGCTGCGTTTAACAAGTGCTGATTTGTCTTTATGCCACATGCGTACGCATCTAATGTGTTCCATCCACCGTTGCGAGATGCTGTGCTGCGTTTTCCGAATCTGTTGGCGGCGACTCTCTCAAAGCATGCCCATATATACCTGGTATTCACAAGTGAATTATATCATTTACCGAGCTAAACATATTTTTCGTTTTTCGTAGTGGTTGAAAGACTGCTGGTCTTCTTTCCCGCAGTTACTCACCGTTTTGGCTTACGTAGTCTCATCATAGGCGATAAAGGTATGTTCCTGTTACTTACGGATGGCTCTATCATTCGTTTTCTTCTATGCAGGTGAATCTGCGCTTCACTGTACTCTGTTTCTGGCAGCATACAGTCTAAGCCGCTGCAGAGCATCTCTGCGCCAGTGACGTTAGCTCGTTGCATGGAGGTATAGATCTGAGTGGGTCTTTTTTCCATAGACTGCGTCTGCTAGGAAGACGATATTTATCTCCTCTTATTAGCATGTCCAAAACTGGAAGACATCTCTTATGTTCCAGCCCCATCGTCAGTTATTTGTTTCCGCGGACGCTGTTCAGGTGGTCCAGTAACTCAGCCAGAGCCTTTCTGTCATGTTCCCACAGGACGAAGGTGTCATCGACGTAGCTTATTGGCTCTTACCTATTACTATGTGTAGTACGGGCCGATGAAAAAATATTAGAGATTGCACCTGCTGGTTGTATTCTCTTAATTATTACCTAGAAATGGAATTCTATGGAAGATTTTTTTAAAATTTTTGTGATGTGATTGCTTTGTCACTGTTGAGTGTTTTAGGGTGTCTATTAGGGAGCTGTTATAACCATTTGCAATTGCTGTTTGTTTTATTATTTCAATTTATTGTTCACATTTCTAGACAATATTTCATATCAGTTTGCCAATGTCTTCAAACGAAAACGCTTAAACACATCCTTTACCGTAGACAACAAGACTGGACAGAAGTTACCTCACAACAGTAACTCACGAAACCCAGTTCATCGCACAGGTGTGTACAAAATCGAATGTTTGGACTACTTCTACAACGCCAAACAGATAGATCATTTGAGATTAGATTCGAAACAAAAGCACATCAGCAGCAGTCACCCACCTGCATGAAACAAAACATCATGTTAACAACACAAGAAGCAGCATCATACACGTCAGACCTAAAGGCAAAAAACTAGACATCCTTGAAACACTGTAATTATACAGGCACTAAACAAAACAACCGGAATCCAGCTTAGATGACAATATTTACAAGAATATTTTCTGTTTTCAGAAATTGCCTAGGTTATTAAATTTGCAGTGCGCGCGCGCGCACACCACACACACACACACACACACACACACACACACACAGAGAGACGCGTGCGCACGGACGCACACACACACACACACACACACACACACACACACACACACACACACACACCTTAAAATTTACCATAAATATTTAGTTATGTTACCATGACATCCCCCAAATATACAAAGGATTGAATTCATTTACAAATATACCATCACATCAACAGTTTGTACATTCTGTCAGCTTGACGCTAAATGTGCATCAACTAATGGAACAAGTTTCAGATCGATTTGCACGTTTTAAAGCATTAACCAATGTATTACCACAACCTGTAGTCAATTGTTATATGTAACAGATATAATCTTTAGAAGTCCCTGCTTTGGAAAGTTTCCTCTCATCCAATCACTCCTTCCACCCTCTCTCTTTCTCTCCCTCTTCCTCTGCTTCCAGCCTTTCATTAACATCTGTGAATCCTAACCAAAATTGAGCACAACAGTTATGTTGGCTACAGTTGTAAAATTATATATAAACAACAAATTTTGGAATGTGTTACCTGATTGTATTAACGAGAACGAAGTTTAAGCTACATGAACTTTATAAAATCTGATTTATATACCACCTGAAATATTTTTACCAACACATGTATTCAACACCTTAAAACAAAGCTCTCCAAAATGGTTTAAAATTTATTCGATAATAATGTTGTTATGATGTATATTCTTTGTAGTTTGTGATAATGTTTCTCTTTTTCGGTATGATCCTTGCATCTAGTAGCTTTCAGACGCCATATATGTTTACAAAATGACAGCATAAATATGACATGTTACGACTGATGACCTTAGATGTTAAGTCCCATAGTGCTTAGATCCACCTGAACCACTTGTTTGAAACGTTAAAAAGCGTCGTGGATATAAATCAACGCTGACTGGTAACAGTAAACTTATTTCATTTGGTGTCAATAACTGTCGCGGCAGAACCTAACCTAAAATTTTCGCGTTTAAAGATTTCAATTTTTCCAGCGTTTCTTGTAACGCCATAATATTCTTAAAATATAATGATTTACACCGTCAGGCGCCTTTGACTCATCACAAAATATTACAGGAGCCGATACTTTATGTCTAATGAATTAAGTAAATTATCACTATGTATGACAATATCGTTCTGAGAATCTAAATCGTGAAGGAATCCTAATTGTGATTTTGAGAATATATTATTTGTTACCAAATGGTCAAGTAGCCAGTTGTGCAAATCTTTAACGACAATGTTCTAGAACGCTGGCAAAGGAAAACTGGGTGGAAGTTGCAACATTTCTGTATCTCAGGTCCTGCGCAAAACCTTAGCTTCAGCATATTTCAGGCGCTTGGGAAATGTTCAACTGATAAAACTGGCTACACAAATGACTTCATATGTTACTAAGGTCTAAAGAACACTCTTTATATTACTCTGTTGATATATTATCACAACAAGATTTTTTTATTTTGAAGCTTTTATGATGGATATTGGTTTTTATAGTGAGGTTACCATAGCATCGTTTAATTTTAATTGTATCTCCCCTCCTTCGTCGGCGAGTGTACCAATTTTCTCTTTTGCTATATCAGACATTGTCTTTATTATGTCACGTCATGAACCTGTCTTTTTCCCATAATGCATTGTCGGTATTAGTGCCTGCAATATTATGCAAAACCATTAATATAAGACCTGTTTCTGATTGATGCATACAGTTTCCTATTTATTGTAAAGGTTATCTGTAGTCTTTCAGAAATATATGGTTGCTATGTAGACTTCAGACTACATAGGAAAATGACTTTAAACTAAAGCAATGACTTGATTAATAAAAGTATTGTGTTTTTCATTCATGACATGAGTGTTGAATACATCCTTTGTCCATGACTTTGAGGAGTTCCTAAAATAATCAGTTTTGTCTTGCTGACTTTTGTGTCGGCTTCTGTGGGGTCAGCACCGTCACAAACAAGGAAGGAGAGAAGTTGCGATGGAGGGTGGCAGGAATCCAAAACGATTAGTTCTAAAGAGGAATGAACCAAAACTTAACTTCTTGTTATGAGACATCTTCGTGTGCTTGCCGTGCGTCGTACATAAAAGTACTTTTATACACTACTACTATTGGCAGAATGCTGGCCAAGTATCGTCTTCCTATTACTCAGTAATGATGCTCTCGAAGTCTGTGACAGAACTGGGG